>NC_066639.1:4259638-4320976 GCF_025201925.1 Gopherus flavomarginatus
TCCACCAGCCAATCTCCAAGGGCAGAGGAGGCCAAGCCACAAGTATCTGAAAAAGTAACATGCCTCACTTCTCTAGGTTCTCCAGCTTGACACCAAGGTGCTTTCTCCACTGCTGTCAGCACCTTCTGTCATGCAGGCGTTGGAGTTATCCCAGGGACAGGCCAGTGGCAGAAGGAGGAGCGCCTTCCTGAACAGGAAGGGGATCTGGGAAAAGGAAACCAGCATGTTTCTGCCTGGCTTTGAACCAGGGACCTTTTGCATGTTAGGCAAATGTGATAACCACTACACTACAGAAACTCCACCTGCTTGGTTGTTGCTCACCCTGCCACAGACCAATGGACAAACCTAGAGAAAGTGGTGGCAGCCCTTCGATAGGTCAGCTGGCAGAGCAGAGGACTGGAGCCAGCACTCAGGAAGTTGTCCTTACCTCGGCCCGTGTGACTCCAGCTTGAGGGAAGAGCTTCTTTTTCTTCCCCTTGCTGACAAAGAGCAAGAGAATAATGAAAGGTCAGGTGGGCCAACTCGGTGCAGAAGCCCATGCTGTCTTTTCCTCCTGCATAGCCTGAAATGAGGGACTCGTGGCAGTTAAAGGCCCTGCTGCACTCTCAGAAAAACATCCCACCCCTGCACAAAGGGGGATAGAATAGCCTGTTAGTCTAGCACGCTCCCAACTGAACTACTTCAGCAGCTGCTAGGTTTCTTTTTGGCCTATTTCTTTTCTGTCTGGGATGTTGTTGTCAGCTGCGGCACAGAAAAGAACGTCGTTGCGAGTGACCCATGAAGACAGGATTCACTTTTGCCTTCTTTGTACGGCTTTACTTGCTTCCTCACCCTATTCCTGCCTTAGTTCCTGTGTTACCTGAAGGCGACGGGGGCCCAGCAGTATGAGGAGGAAGTTGGGCAGGTAGACTCTGGTGGAAAAAGTCCTGCCACCACTTGCCACCCCACTCTCTTCTCCCAGCTTCACATATTGCCCACCATGGACTTGGTGCCCAGCAGCGCAACGGAAGGCAGCAGACAGACTCAACCTCACCTTGAAGCTCCAGCTCATTCAACCACATCTTCAGTCGCTGATGGCCAAATGAGAGAGCGACATCACTTGCTATTTTAGCGCTTGAAAAGCCATTGGCCAATCTTTGGATCTCTTTAATGCTGTGCTTCAGTTCATGATTGCAAGGTGAGAGAAGCGACCTTTCAACTAAAGGCCCTGGGGTTAACATACTAACGCTGTCTCCTACTATAACACTATTTAATACTGGCCAGCCCTGTGCTGGTGACAGTTCCATTTCTAGATGTTAGTACGTTTCAGTTACCGTTAAAATTAAAAAGTTTCTATATGCTTAAAGAAAATGCATTTGTTTTATTTGCTTATATATGGCATGAATAAATACAGGTTTACAGAACCTAGCCTGCAAATTTAGCATCTTATATGACAGAGAAAATCATGCATCGAAATTGTACATCGAAATCATGTACTGAGATACAAATGCAATGAAAAATTTTAACATATTGGGGGGGGACACCGAAGACACGTCTTGCTTGGGGTGCCACTTGGTCTAGGGCAGACCCTGTCAGGGAGAACAGGAGTTAGTGTCACATGTCTATTTTCAGGCTGTAATCTGTGGGCACCCTGTTCTGCGGGAGGGATCGCGGTAGCACAGACTCAGGGCTGGAAAAGACCCCTGATTGAGGGGGTAGCTACATGGTTTACAGCGCTCTGATGTCTCAGACAATGTGTCTCTCCCAAAGACTCGGATCTGCATCCCCAGAAGGCTCCTGCGCTACCTCCGCTCCTTTCACCTTCTACAGCAAGGAGCAGCAGCAAGGGTCAGGGACTACGTGGATGGCAGAGGCTTCAGGAGCCCAGAGTGTTTGCCTGTCTGGACATTTTGGCTGAGACCTCAGGGACACATTGTGAGGCAGAATCCCAGGCATCTGTATGAAAGGAGCATAAGGACTTAAGAGCAGCCAGACTGGGTCAGACTGGGTCCATCTCACCCAGTGTCCTGTCTTCCCATAGTGGCCAAAGCCAGGTGCCCCAAAGGGAATGAACAGAACAGGTAATCATCAAGTGATCTATCCCCTGTCACCCGCTCCTAGCAAACAGAGACTAGGGACACCTTCCCTGCCCATCCTGGCTCAGAGCATGTCCTCCATGAATTGATTTAGCTCTTTTTTTTGAACCCTGTTATAGTCTTGACCTTCACAACATCCTCTGGCAAGCAGTTCTGCAGGTTGACTGTGCATTGTGTGAAAAAATACTTCCTTTTGTTTGTTTTAAAACATGCTGCCTATTAATTTCATTTGGTGACCCCCAGTTCTTGTGTTATGAGAAGGAATAAGTAACACTTCCTTATTTACTTTCTCCACACCAGCCATGATTTTATAGACCTTTATCATATCCCCCCTTAGTCATCTTTTCTCCAAGCCAAAAAGTCCCAGTCTTATTATTCTCTTCCCATATGGCAAACACTCCATTCCCGTTTCTGAACCTTTTCCAATTGCAATACATCTTTTTAAAGATGGGGTGACCATATCTGCAAGCAGCATTCAAGATGTGGGCGTACCATGGATTTATACAGTGGCAATAAGATTTTCTCTCTCCCAACATTCTGTTTGCTTTTTGCCTGCTGCTGCACATTGAGTATATGTTTGCAGACAACTATCCACAGTGACTCCAAGATCTCTCACTTGAGTTGCAACAGCTATTTTACATCCCATCGTTTTATATGTAGAGTTGGGATTATGTTTGCCAATGTGCATCGCTTTGCATTTATCAGCATTGAATTTCATCTGCCATTTTGTTGCCTTTTCACCCAGTTTTGTGAAATCTCTTTTTAGCTCCTCACAGGCTGCTTCGCACCTAACTATCCTCTGTAGTTTTGAATCATCTGCAAATTTAGTCACCTCGTTGTTTAGCAGATTGTTTATCAATATGTTGAATAGTCCCAGTACAGACACCACTAGTTACCTGTTTGCTTCCTGAAAACTGATCATTTAGTCCTAGCCTTTGTTTTCCAGGTTTTAACCAGCTATTGATCCATGTGAGGACCTTCCAGAGGTGAAAGTAAGCCGTTCTGGTCCGGTATGGGGTACTGGCAAGAGTGGGTACGCTGTGCCAGCCCGGGCCGGCTTCCCCAGGCTCGTGATTTAAAGGGCCCAGGGCTCCCTGCAGAGGCCAGAGCCCCAGGCCCTTTAAATCGCCACCTGAGCCCCCTTGCCAGAGCCCCGGGGAGCAAATCACTGCCATGGAAGCTGCTCTTTCCTCCGCTATGAACACAGAGCAGGGGCGGTGGGAGCTTCCTTACAGTGGGGAGGGGGCACCGTTGTCTGAACTGTGGCACTCCCATGACACCCCTTCCTCAAGGACCCACACTCACACCACCCCTCCCCTCAAGGCCACACCCACAGAACGCCTCTTCCCCCCACCAAGACTCCACCCTTCCCCTCACTCCATCATTTGTCCTAACAGCCGGTAAAGAGTGATGGGGCCATGGCCCTCTAAACCCCCTGTTCCAGCACCCCTGACAGAGCTAAGCAGGCCGCAGTGTGCATGTGTGACAGAGGCTGCTGTGCTGAGCTGAGCCGAGCCAGTGAGGGAAACGGGGTCTGATGTTGGGGCTGTCCCCGTCCCCCTGCCTCAGGACTGGTTCCTTGTAGCAGCTGTCTGAACTTAGAGACAGCGTGCCAACACACTCTTCTCTAACACACACACACACTCTCTACCCCACCAGGCACATTGCAGTGGAAAAGCAGCTGGCAATCTAGTAGGATTCCCATGGAACAATGGATAGAGAAACCTGCATCATGTGATGCTGTACCAGCCCAGGAGGCATTGCAAACCCTTCCCAAAGCACCTGCAGCCAGTTGCACAGCTACCCACAGTGCCCTGCTCTCTGTGGCCATCCAAGAGTCTAGCCTGGATGTGCTCTGGTGACACAAGGGGCATAGTGTGGCCATGCAACAGCTGTTTAATTAAAACACCTTAAAGCCACATTACCCACTAGTGAAGACATAGCTTGAAAGTGAGACAAGGCTCAGCTTTGTTGAAATGTAGAGAACAAGAACTTTCTCCACAGTGGGCAGGATTTGAACCTGTGCAGGGAAACCCCAAAGGATTTCTAACTCATTGTTTTAACCACGCAGCCACAACTACTTGTTTGACATATGTCTCTCACTACACTCCAGTTCTGTTCTCTCTGAGTGATCAATTCCAGTTGTTTCCTCAGACCAGCTTCTACAACACACACACTGCTGTGCCATTGTGTAAGTGTGTCCTTGCCTGAACTGAAAGAATTCCTGCTCATTTCCCTTCTGGTTGGAGCATGAAGAGAGTGTGTTTGTGATTAATGACGTTCCAGTAGATTGTTGTCCATTTCCTGCTTTGATCATTCAGACAGTTCCTTTACCATCATATCCCCAGCACATCAGGGATTGCAATAGCAGGGGGCAGGTTTTCTCTGGGGCACTGAGATTTGTCAGGGGGTTGGTGGCTCCTTTCTTTCCTCACCCTGGAATAAACTCAGCTTTTTTATTCCATCCTTGATGTTTCAAGGAATAACAAGAGATGACCGAGGAAAGAGGTGGACAGGGTGGGTCTCAGGGGAGGGGCAGAGAGGTGCAAGTGGTGGGCATGGCTGGTCTTAGGGGAGGGGGCAGAAAGGTTTGGACAGGGTGAGTCTCAGGGGAAGGGCAGAGAGGTGGGAGCAGCAGGTAGACCTTGGGGTAGGGGGTGGAGAGGCATAAGGAGGTCTTTGGGGAGGAGAGGAGCAAGCAAAAGGTGGACCAGCAGGCCTCAGCCAAAGAGGAAGAGCAAGGGTGGGAAGTAGCCAAATAGGAGTGAGGGCAGAGCACAGGTGGGGCCTCAGAGGGAGGAGAATGAGTCAAGGGGGTGGAGTGGGCAGGGCCACCCAGAGGATTCATGGGGCCTGGGGCAAAACAATTTTGGGGGCGCCTGTCATAAAAAAATGTTGCAATACTCTAGAATACTATATTCATATATGGGCTCTTCAGGACCTGGGGCAAATTGCCCCACTTGCCCCCCCTCTGGGTGGTCCTGCCCCCAGACTCTCCTCGTAAGTCCCCTGCCCCCTAATCATTTTTGTTGCCCTCCCCTAGACTCTCTCCAATTTGTTTCTGTAGTTGGAGGGCGAAAACTGGATACAATGCTCCAGATGTGGCCTCACCAGTGCCAAATAGAGGGGAATAATCACTTCCCTCCATCTGCTGGCAATGCTCCTACTCATCCAACCCAATATGACCAGTTACCCATATTGAATGCAGACCCAGCAATATTTGATAATTGGTTACTGTCCATTCAGGAGGTTCTTTCCTACCTATTCATAAAGAATGAAGATGCTCTAAGCAGAGGAGAGAGAGCTGTCCCGTCCGTGTAGTTAATCCATCTCCCCGAGAGGTGGTAGCTATGTCACTGGGGGAAGCTATGTGGGTGGGTGTGCAAGCTGTGGTGTCTCCATGTATCTATAAGTTTAATCAAACCCCATTTTTAAAAGCACTGTGGTCTGGGAAGAGAACAGGAGACATCTGAGGCAGGGCCTGTCCTTCAAAATCTTTAAGATTACTGACTTACCTCTATAGCAATCATGGGGGTGTAGCTCAGTGGTAGAGTGTTTGACTACAGGTCAGAAAGTCCTTGGTTCAAACCCAAGTGCCCCCTTATAAACCTTTTCCTTCAACAAAAGTAATTGCATTTCTGCTATGTTGAGGAGTTCCACTGAGTAGAGGTCCCTGAAATGAATGGCAACACTCAATCTTTTCCTGTGCAAATGCATAAAAACCTAGCAAACATGTGACTCCACTAAAATCAGTTCCAATCCTCTAAAGGATTAAAGAATCTCTATTGAGGTTGCAGGAAAAAACATCCTGATGTGTAGAAAGAATAGTAAATATGGCAGGCAACCAGCTTGGCTTAACAGTGAAATCCTTGCTGATCTTAAACTCAAAAGAGAAGCTTACAAAAAGTGGAAGATTGGACAAATGACCAGGGAGGAGTATAAAAATATTGCTCAGGCATCCAGGAGTGAAATCAGGAAGGCCAAATCACACTTGGAGTTGCAGCTAGCAAGAGATGTTAAGAGTAAGAAGAAGGGTTTCTTCAGGTATGTTAGTAACATGAAGAAAGTTAAGGAAAGTGTGGGCCCCTTAATGAATGAGGGAGGTAACTTAGTGGACAGAGGATGTGGAAAAAGCTAATGTACTCAGTGCTTTTTTTGCCTCTGTCTTCACAAACAAGGTCAGCTCCCAGACTGCTGCACTGGGCAGCACAGTGTGGGGAGAAGGTGACCAGCCCTCTGTGGAGGTATTAGTGGTTTGGGACTATTTAGAAAAACTGGAGACCAGCACATGTCCATGGGGCTGGATGCGCTGCATCCAAGGGTGCTAAAGGAGTTGGTGGATGTGATTGCAAAGCCATTGTCCATTATCTTTAAAAACTCATGGCGAACGGGGGAGGTCCTGGATAACTGGAAAAAGGCTACTGTAGTGCCCTTCTTTAAGAAATGGAAGTGGGAGGATCTGGGGAACGACAGGCCAGTCAGCCTCACCTCAGTCCCTGGAAAAATCATGGAGCAGGTCCTCAAGGAATCACTTCTGAAGCACTTAGAGGAGAGAAAAGTGATCAGGAACAGTCAGCATGGATTCATCAAGGGCAAGTCATGCCTGACTAACCTAATTGCCTTCTATGAGGAGATAACTGGCTCTGTGGATGAGGGGAAAGCAGTGAATGTGTTATTCCTTGACTTTAGCAAAGCTTTTGATATGGTCTCCCACAGTATTCTTGCCAGCAAGTTAAAGAAGTATGGGCTGGACGATTGGACTATAAGGTGGATAGAAAGCTGGCTAGATAGTCTGGGTCAATGGGTAGTGATCAATAGATCCATGTCTAGTTGGCAGCCAGTTTCAAGAGGAGTGCCCCAAGGGTTGGTCCTGAGGCCGGTGTTGGTGTCACTCTGGCATAACCCTAGGTAACTCGGAAAGGTGATAGACCACAAGTGTCAGTGAAGCCCTCCTGTTGTAGGCCTCCATGAACCAGTGTACCTCCATGTTAAACACTTTGTGTAACCTAGTGTAACCTAATATGTTACAACAACAACACAACCAATAAATATTTTTTTAAAAAGAGGTCACCAGCATTAAACTAAACTAAGAATAAAGCAGTTGTGGACTGAGGCGAAAATTAGCCTTGCCTGGATCCCTCCTGGAGGTCAACGGATCGCGGTGATAACCGACGCCCAGTGCACACCGGTGACTTCACCGGGGGCCTCGGCGGAGACGGGGTGTGAGCGACCCCAGAGGGCACAACGGTGCAACGCGCTCAAATAGTGGAGAAGCAGTTGTGGGCGACGGTGTGGAACCGGTCCCGGGCGACGGTGAGGAACCGGTCCCTTGGATAAGGTAGGAACAGTCCGGTTGTCCGGACTTTCTCTGTTAGGATCTGGGGACGCCCAGCATCTACCTGCAACACGGGGCAGGGGCAGAGCAAAGTGGGGAAGGCAAGGTGCTCCCCCCTAGAATGCATTCTGGAGAACTGGAAGGTGTTTGGATCGGATCCGTTATCCAAAACTAGGTTACAAAAGTTTTGTACAGTGGACTGGCCTCAGTACAAATTAAAGAGTCAGGAAAGGTGGCCACCTGAAGGATCAGTAAATTACAGTACAATTACTCCTGTTTTGTCAGTGAACAGGTAGGTTCTGAAACCGTTTGTATGAAAAGCTCTGGTTAAAAAAAAAAAAAAAAAGGAAAAAAACAAACCGTAACTCCTGTTCTTCCCCCTGTCTGGCGGAGTGCAAGGATCCAAAAGCAGGTTAGGGATAGTTCAGGGACAAAGGAGGGACCTGTCTAGGAATGGGAGACCCTATGTCCTAGTGCACTCTCTCCCTGTTGTGGCTGCAAAAAAAAAAAAAAAAAAAGGGAGGGGGGCAGTATGAGTGACTGTTACCGGAAGACGCCCAGAGTACCCTGTGAAGCAAAAGCTCGTGACCAGGACTACTCTAACGCAAGCCCGGTAACTAGTGGATCTTTAGGAGGTCCGACCCATGGTGGGCTGACTCGGCCTGGCATCGTCCAGTGAGGAAGCTACCTGAGTCTAGGAGTGTGTGTACCCAACTTCCCTTCCCCTTTCCTTTCCGTGTGGGCTACTGACAGTCTGATCATCTCACTGGATGCAATCAGAGTAAGCAGCGCCGTCTCCCAGAGACTAGCCGACGCTCTTTGCTGAAGGGAGGTGTAGGAGGGTCGTGGCCATCCTCATTAGCCTCTCCTGTGTGAGTACCCTGTAGGGAAAAATCCTTAGTTTATGAGCCGCTAGTGCGGACAGGGCACCCTCCCTGTGTGTGTAAGTGGAAAATGGGTGGGGGGCAGTCTAAACATTCCATCTCACCCCCTAAGAGTACCCCAGCATATTGCATGTACGTACATTATGGTTCAACAACCTGCCGGTATTTAGAGAATTGGAATATTTACATGCGTGAAAATCCATCTAAACAATGCCCACTAGAAGGTACTTCAATCTAGATAAGATCATACATCTAAGAGGAGCGTTTAATCACCAAAAAGCCCTGACACAGCGTGAGCAAATTTGTCTATTGAGGAAAGGAATGGGTTAATTTAAAAATCATCTTGGCTCAGGGATGGAAGGGTGGGGGGGGTTGCTCTGCATTCAGGGTCAGGAATCGACAAGGACTGTGCTTGGTGCAGGGAGGGGCTGCTTTCAGCCCCAGCTGGCTGTGAAAAAAAAATATAGACAGAGGTGAACCAAAGGCAATACAAGTTACAGAACTGAGATTACATTTGCAAAGCTTAACTGTCTAGTAAGTGTGCCTTTGTGACCCTGGAGTCGGTGTGGCTTGGTGACAAAGAAGAAGGCACAGGCAGCCGACCTGGACTGGAATCTCTGAAAGACACCGCAGGAGATTCCAGGGTGTAAGAGAACAGCCCTCCCAAGAGCAAAAGCATGTTGGAAATTCTGGACAAGCTGTATACAGGATAATCTCCTGTCCACCTCTCCCCCTCCTCTGAACATTATACACAGAAGTGGCCAGTCCGGACGTACGTGTGTGGGTATGAAAGGGGCTTGGGCATTAATGTTTTCCTGAGTGATGAGGGAGCGTTCCCAACACTCTCTGTTGTTTTATTATTTTATTAATGAAGCTTTAAAATTCAGTTATATGGTGTGTTTTCTTTATCTTCCCCCAACTATCCTGTAGTGTCAGCCTGATCACCTGACACGAGGGATAGATTGGTAACAGAAATTTGTCACAGTTTGGTGAGCAATTAAGAAGGAGGGAGCCCTGCAGAACTTACACCATCTATTTGTTTTACCCTTGTTATTTTATGTTTGCTTTGCTTGGTACTGTTGGTGTTATATGTTGAGAACTGCATGAGTAAAAGTGAGCCCTAATAGGATAAGGAAACACTATCTGGTTCTGGTTCTGTTCTGTTTAACCGGTTACTGTTGGTTTTCTGCTCTGTTCATTTGGATGTTAGGAGTGTGGGCGGAACTGAACCTCTCTTTCGTAATTCCTCCGAGTGGAAGCCATGTGTGCGAGAAAGCTCTGAGGTTGAATTAAGATCCTTCTGTCCCGTCCCTTGTAGTGGTCAGTGTATAGAAGTGGGAAAGTCTGGCTTAGACTGTAATTCCCTCTGCGCTCTGTGTAATTCTCTCTTCTGTTTAAGTGTCAGCAGACAGATGGATGGGTCTTTGGGTAAACCCTCTAAGAATAGTCCTTTAAATTATATGTTAAGTAAATGGCCTTTGCCCAATGGTTCATGTGTTTTTGTCCAGGTGACAAGCCTCATGAAGGAGGACTCGGGTAGTCTTGTGAGTAAGAATGTTTAAGGGAAGAGACCAGGAAGGGTGGGGGCTAGTTGAGAAGCCCACCCTCCTAGCTAAACTGGTAGTGGAAAAAGTTGGTGCCCATGGAAGGGACGGTTCAGCAAGACAAGCAGGATCGGGCCCAGGCAGACAGGCAACAGAGAGAGAGACTGGAAAACAGGTTGGAAAACTTTCAGGGTGTAGTGGAAGGAAGGAGTCAGTAAGTGTAAGCATGAGGATTAAAATACCCAGGACTTACTTGGAATGGTGATTTGAGTTGATAAAAGTAGCTGTTGGGAGACAAGCAAGTGATTTAAGGGAGAGTGAGAAGTTAACTCTGTAGTTGCTGGAGGGAACAGCAGTTGAACTTTGTGAAAATGCTAAAGAAAAAATGGTTTTTGGTGTCTGTGAAATGTTTGTAAATAAATTCAGGCAAAGAAATTATTGGATTGCAATCATTTGGTTTGGCTATGAACAATTTAGTTAAATTACCTGAAGAATGTATACAGTGTTA
Source organism: Gopherus flavomarginatus (assembly GCF_025201925.1). Lineage (NCBI taxonomy): Eukaryota > Metazoa > Chordata > Testudines > Testudinidae > Gopherus > Gopherus flavomarginatus. The sequence goes on from NC_066639.1 coordinate 4,269,985, forward strand.
TGTAATTGAAAACCTGGGCTGCCTATGAAACAAATACAAGAAAATATGGGGTAATTCCTCTGTTTTTGCCTGAAGTCAACAAGGGTATTTGTATATTTCAAGCGATGATTGTCTTCCCAGAAGGGGTGGGTAGACCTCTGTTTTTTTTGTCTTTCAGATAATCAGAGAAAACTGATGCCAGCTGAACAGCATTCAACGTACCATGCATTTACTGGCACAATAGAAATTATGTTTTGTGTTCTATGTTCTGTATTGTGGTGTTCATCTTGTGGCCGGAATTTTTGTGTTTAATATTTTTATAAAGTAGTCTAGTTTAAAATCAAACAAAAAGATTAAATTAAAATGCAGATACTTGTTTTGTTCAACTTGGAATACAAAGCGTTTGGGTAAATCAGAAGAATGTAATATACTAAAGTCTAATGCATTTCCTTAAGTAAGGAGAAGAAACTTCATTGGTCAAACTGTTAATTGGAAAAATTGTTGTTAAAATTTGCATACCAACAGTCTTTGAAAGCAAGGACATGAAAAGTTAACCCACTCCCCATATTGTATATGGGATCTTTCTGGCTACCTCAAATTTCTAGCCAGAGGGCTGAGGATGGTGGAAAGCTATTGGACTAGAGGTTAAATTTAATGAACTCCTCAAAGTGGGTGTGCTTGTCGTGGCTTGTTGCTCCAAAGCTCTGTAATAAGGTTATTTTAGTAAAAGGGTGTGTGTGGCATATATTAAATAATAAGACTAATTACTGTATAATGACAATGTTTATGTCTTCATTGTTGGGAAAAAGGTGTATAAGTAAAAAGTGGAAGTTTCCTTTGCAGGTTAAAAGAAGACAAGAAAGGAAGAAGAACAAAGCACAGAATGAGTTAACGGAAAAAAAAAAAGAAAAAAGAATTAGCTAGCAAGCTCAGGCTATAGATAAGACACTGACTCCATTCAAAGGACACTGCTCACAGTTAAGACTTGGCTAACAACTAGGAAAAGGAGGGCTTGAATTTGCCCACACAGCTATGAGATCTGAAAAACACTGCCAGGCACTAATGAAATGTGTAAGTTTCTTTTCTCACAGGTAAAGAAGCGCTACCCAAAGACCCTAGCAGCCCTGCCACTCCTTGGAACCAGGAGACGGGATTGATGTAAAGGTCCACCGACGAAATACTGCCTTGGCTCCACCCTGGAAAGGCCCTTAAGTCCCGGTGACTACCAACATTGCTGTAAAATCTCAAAGACTGACTGCTTGGACCCAAGATTCTCACTGCAAAAAGACCCCTTCACATCGGGAGAATTCTCCTACTGATGATTAGCTTATTTCACCTTCTAGCTCCACTGTGCCTTTTGGACAGCAGGGAAAACGTACAAGGTGACGTGCTAGTAACCTCTCCCTTATCCACTGACAGATCTACTGTGCCTTTGAATTTTTCTAGAAGAATCAAAACCATTACAGGGTTATGTGCTAGTAACCTCTGCCCTGTAGGATGCTGCATCACGACTGTTTTGGGAAAGAAGAAGGAACACTCGCTCCACTGAAATTGCCAAAGTCCAGGAATTCCTGACTAGAAAGGACATTAAGAACTGACCCTGGTGAAGAAACAAAGAATTATACACTGGTGGGAGGACATTTGTGGGACCCATGTTTGGGAATGTGGTATTGAATGGATTTTGGGGTTTATTCTACAGGCTGCGCCCTGTGTTTTGGATAAATCCCTCAGCATATATAGCTCTCTCTAATTGGATTTTAAAACAACAAGTACCCAAAAGTTTGTTCTGCTACTAGAAATTTTACCCATATTGAAACCATTCCAATGACTAATAATGTATGCTCTTAATGGGAATGCCTTTTGACAGTACCTGAGAATAGTTAAACAACAGGTGTATTATAGTACTACACCAAGAAGGGATGGTATTGAATATAACTGAGGCTGGGAAGGCATTGCAGTGGGATCTAGTATGTTTAGGAATTCGGGATTTCCTGAATGACCAGCTGATGGCCATTCGGAGTGATCTTGAGTACCAGACTTGGCCCACTGCCCTTACAGACGCATCAGGAATACCATCTGATCTGTGATCATGAAGACATATGTGGACACTTCCTGGGTGGAAGTGTGGCTTCCCAGGGTGGGGTGTGCGCCGTTATAGGGGATGAATACTGTACTTATGTCCCAGAAAGTGCACAGCATATTAACAAGCACATCCTGTCAGCCAAACAGGCTTTTGAACAGTGGGAGGCCCAGGAAAGGAAACCTACTATATCTGATTCCCCCTGGGGCTGGTTGCTCAACCTGGGAGAACTAGGGGAAGGTATTGTTCACCTCCTGCTCACTGGTGTGGTGTTGTGTATTGTTACTCTTCTCTTGCTTGCTTGCTGTAAAGCACTCCAGCTCCCTAGAGCTTAATCACATGTTATCTTTTAAATGTGAGAACACTCAGCCAAAAGTTTGTTGAGTATTCTCAAAGGAGGGAGTTGTTGGTGTCACTCTGGCATAACCCTAGGTAACTCGGAAAGGTGATAGACCACAAGTGTCAGTGAAGCCCTCCTGTTGTAGGCCTCAATGAACCAGTGTTGCTCCATGTTAAACACTTTGTGTAACCTAATGTACTAACAGCTGCAAAAATGTAGTGTTAGCAGTTAGTTTTGGTTGTAACAGCCAGTTCTCTGCTGTAATACACTGAAGCTCGGCTAAAGCCCGCTCAAGGCCGTTTTAAGATACTGTGTACATGTCTCAGCAGCGGAGAGGGGGGAGGAAGGGGGAAGTCAAAAGATTGAATGAGAGAAGATACTGCAGCTGGATGGGAAAGGAGGGGGGAGTAAGAAATCAGCTAGTCAGCAAGAAAGTTTTGTAGTAAACAACTGGGATATAAAAGGAAGAAACTGCTTGTTTTAGGGGTGCAGGATCTGAGATTGTTATTTCTCCCTGGCACCTTATTTGAGCTCAAATAAATTTGGTTGTTTGCTTCTCCACCCTAGTGTGTTTATTGGCGCTTAAGCACTCTAGGCAACGAACCACTGTTGCTTGCCTCTGGCACTGCTGTGTCTGCAACAGTCTCTTCTGGCCATAAAGTCGACTAATTTCTGAAAAACTGAGTGTAGCATTGGGAGCAGCGTCTGATGTTTTCCTGTCTAGCCGGCTTGCTTCCTTGAATGAACACTCCTTGAGTGGGGTGATCCACAGGGAGTAGCTCAAACCTCCAAAGTGCCTGGCCAGGGGCAGGACATTGGCACAGCAAGGAAGGGATGTGGCAGTGACATCACAAAGGCCTTTTGCAGGACCTCAGACTATTGGTCAAAGGTGGGGGAGGTGGAGACCTCACAGAGAGATGCTGACATCAGCCAGGCAGGACAGGGGCGAGGGGCTAGGGAAACCTCAGAGGTCCCTGTGGCTTTGCTTCAGCAAGTCTCCTTTTTGTTTCACCTCCTCCTCCATCCCTCCCTCCTCTTGTTCTCTTGCTTCCTTTGTCCTTTTACCTGTTCCCCTCCCAACACCAGGAGGGGCGTGTGCGTGTGTTGCAGGGATGTGCTCTGCAGCTCCCACTGTTGGAGGTCCACCCAAAAATGTGGTGCTGACATAGTGCTCGGGCAGTGATCCCCATCAGTTACATGGGCCATCCTCTGGGCTCTCTGATGAGAACCTTCAGCCTCAGTCTCTACCCTGACTGGCTGAGCAGGGGGTTATTGACATGGAGGAGACTCAGGTCCTTGTTTTTCTCTTTAAAGATCAAGTATATAAGTCAGAACCAGTTCTATGTTTGATGAATTTTGCTGCTTCTCTGCATTAATAGTCTCTGAGCTGTTCATGATTCTCTCTAACATTGCAGTTCTCCTCAAATACTTGCTGAATAATTACTGTCACTATTGTTGGTCTGGAGCTCATCTGAGAGCACGTTATTCAGGTCATTCAATGTCTGAAATTCAAGATCCGATGGTTAGTTGAAAATCAGGGCTCTTGGGTCCTATTCCCAACTCTGCCACTGACTGGCTGTGTGACCTCAGACAAGTCAATTCGCCTTTCTCAGCCTTAGCTTCTCCTTCTTTCAAGTAGAAATAATAATGATCCACTCCTACCTACCTCACAGTGGGTGGAGGATGGGGATCCATTGGAGAGTGTCACTAGGAGTAGGGCATAATATGAGGTGTCCTATCATGTTTACTCAGAGCAGATTAACACAGAATACAATAGCTGAAATAGTCTATTTTATTTGTATTTTTTTATTTTGAAATTGTTAAGAACAGCAAAGCCTTAGCTCAGACTGAAGCATCTTATCTAATGTTTGAGATCCAAGTGTCTCCTCTTTGTGTGCGAGGAGACAATTTAACACACTGTGATGAACAGGAGATGCTTTTGTTTTGCAACACAATATTTTTGCAAAGAACTTTCATCCCACTTGTTATGATTTTGAGAAACAAACTGGATTAGCCTGAATGGGATTTTCTGACAGAAAAGGTTTCAATGAAATTTCTCCACCATCTCCATTCCTGGGCTCTATCTCTGCCTCGGGGGGCGGGGGGGGTGGGTTTTGTTGTCTGTTAGAACAGGAGTCAGGACTGGTGGCTTCTCTTTCCGGCTCTGCCACCGCCTTGCTGTGTAGGCGCTTGGGGAGGTCACTACCCTTCTCTGGACCTCAGGCTCCTCCCATCTGTCCCATGGGAACAGGGACAGTTCTCGAACTCTAGGCAGTTGTGAGCCTGAGGCCTGGTCCACACTACGCAGTTAAACCGATTTTAACAGCCTTAAATCGATTTAACGCTGTACCCATCCACACTACAATGCACTTTATATCGATTTAAAGGGCTTTTTAAATCGGTTTCTGTACTCCTCCGCAATGAGAGGAGTAACGCTAAAATCGATATTAACATATCGATTTACGGTTAGTGTGGCCACAAATCGAAGTTATTGGCCGGATAGTTATAGTTATAGCTACCCACAGTGCAACGCTCCGGAAATCGATGCTAGCCTCGGACCATCGATGCACACCGCCGAATTAATGTGCCTAGTGTGGCCGCGTGCAATCAATTTTATAATATCTGTTTAATAAAACCAGTTTAAGTTAATTCAAAATTATCCTGTAGTGTAGATGTACCCTGAGTGAGAGAAGGGGTGTTAAAGCCCTATATGAAGGAGAAAGGGGAGTTTCACAGTGTTCAGCACCAGGGAATTCTAAAGTATGCTAAAATGTCTAGTATGTGGAAACAAAAATAGTCGGGGCCAATCTTTAACCATTGCCATTTTTAAAGCCCATTCAGGGATGTGAGTCCCTGTCTTTTAGGTACCTGGGGTTCTTTGCCAGCAGAAGAGAAGAGGTTCCTGCCTCCTTTTTTGTGGCCTTAACAAACTAAGTGTTGTGCCTCAGTTCTCGTCTGAGATCCCTGAAAAAGAACATCTTCCTATCCATGAACAAGACAGGACCTTTCTCTAAAAGGGGAACAAAGAGACCCTTGAGACTTACAGACTAGCTAGCCTCACTGCCATAGCTGGAGAGATCCTGCAATACATTCTTAAATAATCAGTTTGTCAGCAGCACCTACAGAATAATTTGGTTCTTAGGACTAGTGAGCATAGATTTGTCAAGAACAAATCATTCCAAACCGATCCTCTTTCCTTCTTTGGCAGGGTTCCAGGCCTGGTGGAGGCGGGTAAACAGTAGATGGGATCTAGCTTGGTGTTACTAAGGCTTTTCAAACAGTCTCACAGGACATTCTCACAAGTGAACGAGGGAAATGCAGTCCAGCTGCAATCAGCGTAATGTGGGTACAGAGGTGGTTGAAAGCCCAGACTCCAGGAGCCCTTCTCCATGTTTGGCTGTCCAAAGGAGAGGGTATACCTAATGGGTCCGGCAGGGATCAGTCCGGGGTTCGGTACTATTCAATATTTTCATGAATAATTTGGAAAATGGAGTGGAGAGCATGCTTCTAAAATTTGCAACTGATACCAAGCACTTTGGAGCACAGGAATGGAATTCAAAACGCCCTTAACAAATTGGAGACTTGGTCTTCTTGAGCCAAACTCCATGGCTGGGCCCCTCTCTCTAGATTGGGCTGAAGTGAAACCCCAGAGCCAAACACTCCTCCTGGGCAGTGCGCTCCGACCTTGAATCGTCAAATACTGCTTAGCACTGTCAGAGCAGCTTTTGTTGGGAGATTCTCCTGGCACTTTCCAATAGCGGAAAAGTATGAAATCCCCATTTGACTGCTGGGGACAGAGCCCTAGAGGGGGGAGCAACTTGCTCAAAGTCCCCCAGGAAAAGAATAACAACCAGCAGTGGAACAAATAGGAAACTCAGCAATGGAACTCAAGAGTCTTGATTCCCAATCCCCTAGTCCAGTCACTGCAGAGGAGCACACTCCCTCTCAAAGGCTGGGGGAGTGGCCATGAGGGTCTGCTTGTAATTGCCATCTGTGGGAGGGAGTGTGCAGCAGCGGTTAGCGAAGGGGCCTGGAGAGAAGGACTGCTGGGTCCCATCCATACTTCTGACACTTGGTGTGACCCTGAGTCAGTAGCTTCCCCTCCCCAGGCCTGTTTCTCATCAGTAGAGTTGGGGTCGCAGTCCCGACAGCCCAGGGGCATTGGGAGGCTCCAGGAAGGTGTGTAAAGTGCTAGGATGTCAGGATCCTGGAGGTACTGTCACAGCCACACTAAGGCGGTGATCTGCACACCCCTGCTGCTGGCCGAGCTTCTCCGTCCCTTTGCAATAAGACAGTGTAGAACCCCAACCAGGGATATTCTATCTGCCACCCAAGATCCATAACCCTGGAAATCCTGGACGCCCCATCATCTCAGGCAATGGCACCCTGACAGCATGATTGCCTGGCTATGTAGACTCCCTCCTCAGGGCCTATGCTACCAGCACTCCCAGCTATCTTCGAGAGACCACTGACTTCCTGAGGAAACTGCAATCCATTGGTGATCCTGGAGAAAACACCATCCTGGGCACTAAGGAGGTAGAAGCCCCCTACACCAACATTGCACACAAAGATGGACTACAAGCCGTCAGGAACAGTATCCCCGATAATGTCACGGCAAACCTGGTGGCTGAACTTTGTGACTTTGTCCTCACTCATAACTATTTCACATTTGGGGACAATGTAAACCTTCAAATCAGCAGCACTGCTATGGGTACCCACATGGCCCCACAGGATGTCAACATTTTTATGGAAGACTTAGAACAACGCTTCCTCAGCTCTTGTCCCCTAACCCCCTGCTCTACTTGCGCTACACTGATGACATCTTCATCATCTAGACCCATGGAAAAGAAGTCCTTAAGGAATTCCACCATGATTTCAATAATTTCCATCCCACCATCAACCTCAGCCTGGACAAGTCCACACAAGAGATCCACTTCCTAGACACTACAGTGCTAGTAAGCAATGGTCACATAAACACCACCCTATACTGGAAACCTACTGACCGCTATACTTACCTACATGCCTCCAGATTTAACCCAGACCTCACCAGACAATCTGTTGTCTACAGCCAAACTCTAAAATACAGCAGCATTTGCTCCAACCCCTCAGACAGAGACAAACACCTACAAGATCTCTAACAAGCATTCTTACAACTACAATACCCACCTGCTGAAGTGAAGAAGCAGATTGACAGAGCCAGAAGAGTACCCAGAAGTTACCTGCTACAGTTCAGGCCCAACAAATAAACAGAACACCACTAGCCGTCACCTTCAGCCTCCAACTAAAAGCTCTCCAGCACATCATCAAAGATCTACAACCTATCCTGAAAGATGATCCCTCACTCTCACAGATCTTGGGAGACAGGCCAGTCCTTGCTTACAGACAGCCCCCTAACTTGAAGCAAATACTTACTAGCAACCACGCAACAAAAACACTGAGCCAGGAACCTATCCTTGCAACAAAGCCCATTGCCAACACTGTTCACATATCTATTCAAGGGACACCATCATAGGACCTAATCACATCAGCCACACTATCAGAAGCTCATTCAGCTGCACATCTACCAATGTGATATATGCCATCATGTGGCAGCAATGTCCCTCTGCCATGTACATTGGCCAAACCAGACAGTCTCTACGTAATAGAATAGATGGACACAAAACAGATATCAAGAATTATAACATTCAAACACAGTTGGAGAACACTTCAATCTCCCTGGTCACTCATTTACAGACCTAAAAGTCGCAATATTACAACAAAAAACCTTCAACAACAGACTCCAACGAGAGATGCTGAATTGGAATTAATTTGCAAACTGGACACCATTAAATTAGACTTGAATAAAGACTGGGAGTGAATGAGTCATTACACAAAGTAAAACTATTTCCCCACGTTTATTTGTCCCCCCACTGCTACTCACACCTTCCTGTCAAATGTTGGAAATGGACCATCCTGATTATCACTACAAAAGATTTTTTTCTCCTGCTGATAACAGCTCACCTTAACTGATCACTCTCATTATAGCGTGTATGGCAACACCCATTTTTTCATGTTCTCTGTGTATATATATCTATATCTTCCTGCTGTCAAGTATTAGAGGGGTAGCTGTGTTAGTCTGGATCTGTAAGAGCAGCAAAGAATCCTGTGGCACCTTATAGACTAACAGATGTTTTGGAGCATGAGCTTTCGTGGGTGAATACCCACTTCATCAGATGCATGTTAGTCTATAAGGGAGGGGCAGAGCCCTGTGACAAAGTTTCTGTAGTGTAGTGGTTATCCCGTTTGCCTAACACACACAAAAGGTCCTTAGTTCGAAACCAAGCAGAAACATGAGGGCTTAATTTTCCCAGCACCTAGTGGCCTGTCCGTGCTGTTGTAGGAGCAGCAGTGATTCCTGTGCTCAAAAGGTCTGTTATACTTCTCCTCCCTCCCACTTTTGTCTCCTCTCCCTCTCTGAATGCCTGTGAAGTGGCTTTCCCCCTCCCCCCACTCCTGGAATGCTTGTGGGATGAAGGGGCTGGTTGAAGAGCAGAAGAACTCCCAGGTAGACAAGGTGTCTGGGACTCTAATTAGGCAGCACTCACACCCCCAGAGCATGGACACTGCCCAAGGTGGAGTGTGACCAACCAGATGCAGCCAAGTCATCTCCAGTAGCAGGCAATGAAGAGCAGGCCCTTAAAAGGGGAAGGGGCCCTGTGCTCAGGAGTCACTCACAAGCTTGTACCTCCAGTGAATGCCCTTCGCCTGGACCACCTGGCCAGTGGTACCCTGTGTTGCATTTCATTGTGCCTAAGGAAGATTTACCTTCATCCCACAATCCATCACTGCACTGTGGGACACTTACCTTGCAGAATCCTGACATCTCCAGTGCCAAGCCAGTCCTGGGAGCATGAATATGGGAGTGTGAGTGTGACACCCCCATACCCATCTTCTTTGGAGCTTATCTGTCAGTATAATAAATGTGCTGCTTTCTGCCAAACTCTGGTCGGTCATTAGTCCTCCCTATGCTTACTAGCTGACCCAATTTTGGGTAACACCTGTGATAACCCCAACCCCTGCAGGACAGAGGGTGGGGAAATGAGCTGAGAAAAAGCCTGGGCATCAGCAGAGGAAAGCTAGAGTATCTGGACCAGTTATCTTTTGGAGCCTTGTAGCTTGGTCTCCTCTGCTCTGGGAGGTTGGCCTACGGAGGCTGGCTCTTCCTGCTGGCCTCCTTTGCGTGACTTGTCAAAAAAGGAAGTGAGGCAGGAATGGGGCAAAAGAGGAAAGTCGAGCCAAGGAAGGCAGGGCAGAAGCTAAGCACCTCAGTGTGGTAAGTGGGGTTAGTAGAGCACCACCATTCATTCTGCAAAGTCTGGGGAAGTGCGGTTGGCTGCTGGGAGGCAAAATCCTGTGCTTGCCTCTTGGCTTCCCAGGGGTGGCTACTTGCAACCCAGGAGAAGAAGGGTGGTTCTGGGTGAAAGGAAGACAAGCAAAGCTCTGGGAGGAGATTTGGGTGTGGGGTGCGGGCTCTCTGCTGGGGGAGTGGGTTGGGGTGCAGGAGGGGTGGTGCTTACCCCAGGCACTGCAGCTCCCAAAGAGACCGATACACACAACCCTCCGGCAGCAGCTCCTAGGTGGGCAGGGCCGGGGGGGGGGGGGGGGTCTCCGTGTGCCACTGCCTGCAGGCGCTGCCCCCAGAGCTCCCATTGGCTGCAGTTCCTGGCCAATGGGAGCTGCGGAGTTGGTACTCGGAACAGGGGCAGCACATGGAAACACTCTCCCCACCCCAAGGGATGCTGGGACATGCCAGCCACTTCTGGGAGTGGCATGGAGGGACGGAGGCAGAGTGGGCAGGAAGCCACCTTAGTGCTGCTGGCACATCTCTGCACAGCCATGGGGAGAGGGGAGCACAGGGCCTCCATGTGCTGCCTGGGGTAGGGGCAGTGCACAGAGCTGCCTCCCGTCCCAGGTCTATTACAGGAGTGGGTGGATGGGGTCTTTTGGCCTGCAAGGTGCAGCAGGTCGGACTAGATGATCACACCGGTCCCTTCTGACCTCAAATGCTCTGAGTCTAAAAGGGAGAGGGAAGTAAGGGGATTTTTTTTAAAAATAAACCAAACGTAATACCAGGATGACTCCAACTGCTCATTGTATAGTCCTGCCCCCTTTCTTCCTCCACTGTGTGTTTAACGACCTGCTGGGATTTGGGACACTGATTCTCTCATTCCACTACCAAACTGATACAGTGTGACTGAAATTAAACCAATTCTCAGGAGAGAAAACATCATATCATTGCATTGACTGGAAATCAAGCCCAGGTCAACTAATTGGAAGGGAGCTATGCTCACCACTATACCACCAATGCATCTGACAAAAGAGCTTCTCCTACGTGCCACTTATGCTTGTCAAATGAGGCTAGACCAACATTGAGGAGATTTTCTGCCTGATAAAATGTACTGGATTCTCATCATTAAAAAAAGAACATCTCCATCTTTGCTTGGGTTTGAACCATCAGCCTTTCAATTAGCCACCAAAGTTGTTAATCACAGGGTATGTCTACACTACAGGATTATTCCGATTTTACAGAAACCGGTTTTTGGAAACAGATTGTATAAAGTCGATGGCACGCGCCCACACTAAGCACATTAATTTGGCGGTGTGCATCCATGTACCGAGGATAGCGTCAATTTCCAGAGCTTTGCACTGTGAGTAGCTATCCTATAGTTCCCGCAGTCTCCCCCGCCCATTGGAATTCTGGGTTGAGATCTCAATGCCTGATGGAGCAAAAACAGTGTCATGGGTGATTCCGGGTAAATGTCATCACTCAGTCCTCCCTCCGTGAAAGCAACGGCAGACAATCATTTCACGCCCTTTTCCCTGGATTGCCCGGGCAGACGCCATAGCATGGCAACCATGGAGCCTGTTCAGCCTCTTTTCACTCTCACCATATGTCTACTGGATGCTGCTGACAGACGCGGTACTGCAGCGCTACACAGCAGCATCCCCTTGCTTTTTGCAAGTTAGCAAAGATGGTGATCAGCCATACTGTACCATCTGCTGCTTTGCAAGTTGGCAATGATGTTTACCAGTTATACGGTACCATCTGCTGCTGTCATGGGAGCTCATGGCTGGCCTCAGTGGGGTTGGCCAGGGGCGCATGGACAAAAATGAGAATGACTCCCCAGGTCATTCCCTTCTTTAAGTTTTGTCTAAAGGGAGAGTCAGTCCTGCCTAGACTATCAGGCAAGCCTACTAAAGAATCAGAGAGGCAAACAGCCGCTCCGGGTCAGAGCCCCAGACATCCTGCAGAAATGATGAGCTGCATGCCATTCTAGGGGATGCCCCTGCAACAACCCCACCCGTTGCTTCCCTCCTCCCCCACCCCTCCTGGGCTACCGTGGCAGTTATCCCCCCATTTGTGTGATGAAGTAATAAAGAATGCAGGGATTTGAAACAACACTGACTTCATTGCCTCTGCAATCACAGCTCAAAAGGGGGAGGGGAGGGGAGCCTCCAGCTGCTATGATATTCCAGGCAGGACTGAATCTCCATTAGAAGAGAATGAGCTGGGAGTCATTCCCATTTTTGCCCAGGCGCCCCCGGCCGACCTCACCCAGGCCAGCCAGGAGCACTCACGGGATGATGATGATGGATACTAGTCTTACTGTACTGTGTGCCATCCGCAAGGGAAGGGAAGAGGATGCTGCTGTGTAGTGCTGCAGCACCATGTCTGCCAGCAGCAACCAGTAGAGATACAGTGACATTGAAAAATGGCGAGAAATGTTTTTTGTCCCTTTGCTTTCATGGGGACCGGGAGTGGGGGGGACAACATATACCCTGAACAACCCACGACAATGTTTTTGACCCTTCAGGCTTTGGTAGCTCAGCCAAGAATTCAAATGGTTTTCTGAGAGTGCGGAAACTGTGGGATAGCTACAGTCGTCAGTCGTCCCTCCCTCCATTTCATTCTTTGGCTTTCTGGTACGCTTGTCTCAGCTCCTTAAGTTTCAGCACTTTGTTGAGTCTCTGTTGTGGCTTCTGTCTATCATAGCCTTGGAGATTTTTTCAAATGTTTTGGCATTTTGTCTTTTGGAACGGAGTTCTGATAGAACAGATTCATCTCCCCATACAGAGATCAGCTTCAGTATCTCTCGTATGGTCCATGCTGGAGCTCTTTTTTGATTCTGGGAGTGCATGGTCACCTGTGCTTATCAGCGCTCCACGCTGGGCAAACAGGAAATGAAATTCAAAAGTTCACGGAGCTTTTCCTGTCTACCTGGCCAGTGCATCCGAGTTCAGATTGCTGTCCAGAGTGGTTACAATGGTGCACTGTGGGATTGCGCCCGGAGGCCAATACCGTCAAATTGCAGCAACACAAACCCTAATCCGACATAGCTATACCGATTTCAGCACTACTCATCATCCGGGAGGAGTACAGATGCCGGTATTAAGAGCCCTTTATATCGATATAAAGGGCTTCGTTGTGTGAATGGGTGCAGGGTTAATGCGATTTAAAACTGCTAAATTGGATATAAGCTCATAGTGTTGACCAGGCCAGAGAGAGCAGCAGGTTTCCCCTATTGTTTCCTGCTCTAGTTTTCTTGACTAGTTTTTCCTCTGCACCAAGTTGCTCTTTTTCTTTGTGAGCCTGGCTACCTCAGTTGGTAGCGCCTCAGATTCTTAAACTGAGGGTCCAGGGTTTAAGTCCCTGGTCAGGTGATGAACTGCTCGCTATATCTTAAAAATCTGTCTTTCTGGAGTTGTCTTTGATGTTTTTCCTCTTCAGGATTTTCCCTTTCCTAAGAAGGGCCTTTGTGTGGGGGGGAATTGAAGGGGCAACTTCCTGACAGCCCCTCTGTCCTTGCAGGCTGGAGGAATAAAGGCCTCTGGGCATATAGCATGTTCCTCCCCTGCACACGCGCACACACACACACACACACACACAAAAAATCCCTACGGAATGAGAATCACCTGCTGCCTTCCCCTGTTCTGCTGGATCCCCAAATGACAATTCTCTTCAGCTTAAACCCATGTCCCCTCAGTCCCAACCATGTCCCTCCTATGCACACTGCTCCTCAATCCCAACCAGAACCTGCTCCTCTTTATCCCTCTCCTCTGTCCCAACCCACAGCCCCCTCCTATTCCTAGTTCCCCTCAATCACAATCCACAGGCCTCTTCTCCTCACGCTGCTCCTCAACCCCAACCCACATCTTCTTCCTTCCCTCCAGCAGCAGGTGCTTCAGACCCCTCAGGAAGATTTTCTTGCAAGGTTTCGTGTATGAGTCTGCATGTCGATTTTACAGTATGTTGGAAATATGTTGGATTGCTTGCCAAAATGATCACTTTTGGCTGGTTTTGGATTCCCAGTCTCCTGGTTATTGGGGCAGGAGAAATAAAGCGTTGTTATCCTTGTTGTGTGAATCGAGGGCAGCAGAACTGTGCTTGGCAGACCCCGATGGAGGGACTCACCCTCAATTCAATAGCACTTGCTAGGCAGGGACATGGGTTCCAAAGTCAAGTGGGCTGGGGCCTGGGTCCTAATACTAAAATTTAGGTATTAGACCAACTTTAGAACAGGGTGGCTGTGGACGGGTGAGTGAGGCCCTAGACAACACAGTGAGTATGGTGCCTTTTTATTTTCCCCATTTTCCACCCAGGATGGCAGGTGAACTCTACAGATGCATCTCTGGGCTTGCACTGAGTAAGAACAACTGTGAGTGGGGTGCAGAGAGGGGATGGCTCATGTTAAAGGACTTTTGGTTGCTGGACTTATGAACCGTAGGAAGAAGGACACTGCCCAGCTTATTTGTGGGTGGGTCTTTTTCTCATGGTTTAGGTTTATGTGTTGGGGCTGCTGACATGACTTCTGCTAACCCTGGGCTTACATTGCAATGGAGACATACCGTGAGAGTGCATCTATACTGAGATAAAATCCCTGTGGCCTGGCTGGCCTGGATGATCTGATTTGGGCTCTAATATGACACAAGAGCTACTTTGGGGGCAAACACATTCCAGAAAGGCATCTAGTCTTCATTAAACGACATCAGGAGATGGCGAATCCACCACTTTCCTTGGTAGCTTGTTCCTGTGGTGAATCATTCTCACTGTTGAATTTTTGCACCCTATTTGTGATATGAATTTGTCTCTTTTCACTTTTCTGCCATTGGGTCTTGTTATGCCTTTCTCTGCTCGATTAAAGAGCCCTTTAATACCCAGTCTTTTCTCTCCCTGAAGGCACTTCAACACTTCAGTGTAGTCACCTTTCAATCTTCTTTTGATAAGCTAAACAGGTTGAGCTCTTTCACTACTCACTAGAAGGCATTTTTCTCCAGCCCTCAGAACATTTGATGGCTCTTTGCTGCCCCAGAAGAACAGTTTGCAGGGACCACTGCAGTGTTTCATGGAATGGCTGGTGGAGTGGAGCGGCTCTGACTCCCTGCTTGCAAGAGGGGAAGTATTGCCTCCTAGAGGCACCCAGTGGGGTGGTGTGTAATTGTCCCAGGTCACTGGGTGGGGGCTCGAGTCAGTTTTGTATTGTGTTATTGAAGCAGAACCCCTAGATACTGAACCCAGCCCTTGTTTCTGCCAACTCAGAGGGGCAGAAGAGTTACAGGAATTTATCACACAACCCTCCCTCTTCCCATGGGGAGAATCTAGGGAAGGGGGAGTCATTCCTCACCTGTGTTCCCAGAAGAACTGCTAGGACTCCTTCCTGCCAGCTACTCACTCCTGGATTCACCCTCAGCTCCTGGGATCTTTCTGCTCCAAGGGCTCCAGAGTCCTGGGGTCGGGAGGGTGTCACTGCACAGTCTGAAACACAAGGGAGGTTTCTGGAATTGAAGGAAGGAGCAGAAAATGGAGAGAAAAGAAACAGAGAGAAAACACCTCATCTCTGTCCCCTCCCCGTCCCAGCAAGAAATGTTACCAAGGACCAGCTTTAGGGGAAATGGTGCCCTGGGTAAAACTTAGACTTTGGCACTTCCCCATCGCCCCTGGACGATCCCCCTCTCCCTTTACCCCCTAGCTCCGGCACTCCCAAACCTTGCGCCTCCTTCACCCCAAATCCTGCTGCCTCCTGTGCCCTAAACCCTACACTGTGTCCCCTTAACTCCCACACTCCCCTCCTGTGCCACCAGCCACTGCCCCCTTCTGAACCCCCTTTCACCCCTAACCCCTGCACCCCCTCCTGTGCCACCAGCCACTGCCTCTCTCTTGAACCCCCATCACCCCTAACCCCTGCACCCCCTCCTGTGCCACCAGCCACTGCCTCTCTCTTGAACCCCCATCACCCCTAACCCCTGCACCCCCTCCTGTGCCACCAGCCACTGCCCTTCTCCTGCACCCCCAACCCCTGCCCCTCAATCCCTCCTGTGCCACCAACCCCTGCCCCTCTCCTGCACTCCCTTCACCCCTAACCCCTGCGCCCCCTTCACCCCTAACCCCTGCACCCCCTCCTGTGCCACCAGCCACTGCCCTTCTCTTGCACCCCTTCACCCCTAACCCCTGCCCCTCAATCCCTCCTGTGCCCCGAACCCCTGCCCCTCTCCTGCACCTCCTTCACCCTAACCCCTGCACCCCCTCCTGTGCCACCAACCACTGCCTCTCTTGCACCCCCTTCACCCCTAACCCCTGCACCCCCTCCTGTGCCCCAAACCCTTGCCCCTTTCCTGCACCCCCTTCACCCCAACCCCTGCATCCCTCCTGTGCCCCCAGCCACTGCCCCTCTCCTGCACCCCCTTCACCCCGAACCCCTGCACCCCCTCCTTTCTCCCCAACCCCTGCACCCCCTCCCGCACCCACGTGTGGACAGTGATCTGTGTGCATGGAGCAGCTAGCATTGCTCCTCCCTGGGATGCTGCTCCTCCGGGTACCCCTAGGGGCTGTGGGGGCGGGGGGATGAGAAGTGACGTCATCCGAGCTCCCTGCATCTAGGTCACTTTCCTCAGCCGGGCTGCATAAGGGGAGGACAGAGAGCAGCAGCTTCTGATGCTCCCCTCACAGCACAGCCCAGGTGGGGTAAGTGACCAGGATGCATGGAGCACATAGTGTTTCTCCTCGCTCCCCCCAACCCTCTATGGGCCCATGGAGGAGCATTGGGGCAGGGGAGAACAGTGAGCACCTTTGCACTGCCACACGGTGGCCTTTGACCCCCTGGAGCCTTGGGTGACTACTGGGGGGCCCCACCCCTAGTGCCGGCCAGGCTCCCCAGCACAAGCAGCAGAAAACACAGAGAGATGGGCCACCCACTGAGCAGTGGTAGCCTGGGCGGCTCGTAATGGAGGCTCGGGGGGGCTCAGCCTCCCCAAACCTTGCGTTACCAAGGGGACTGTGGGGCCCATGACTAGGGGCCCTGGCCAAATTGGGTCCCCCTGAAAAAGTCTCCCCCACGGTGGCCCCAGGGCTGGAGGAGCTACCACTCCTTGCTACAGCCCAGGGACTGCAGCAGGGGCACAGAGCTTCTCTGGTCTCAGGGCCACAGTCGTGCAGGGATAAAGGAGTGTCAGGGTGGGGCCAGTATGGGAAGAGCTGGAACAGAGGTGACAGTGGATGGGGCCATGGGTGGAAGGTGTGGAAGGGGGCGGAGCCACAGACAGAAGGTGGGGGCATGGTTCTGGTGCTGAAGCCCCCGCATTTGTTCTCTCTTTCCCTGGGCTTTGGCATCACTATCCCCTGCTTAGCGAGTAGGGTTCAGTGGTTCCCAAAATGTGGGGCGTGACTCCTAGGGGGACACAGAGGAACATGCATGGGGGCACCTCAGGGCCTGAGCAAGCCCCTGTGGAGGACAGGGAGGGAGGAACATTCAGCCTCACTCTGTCCCAGCTCTTCCCGAACCCCACCCTCAGCCTGGGTCCCTGGCTCCCAGCCCAGCATTGAACCCCTTACCGCTGTCCACACACCTCTCCCCAGCAAGCAACAGCCCCACTCCCAGCCCTGGTTCTCGATCGCGGCTTCCGAGGGGCCACAGCCATGGCTAAGAGGGCGCAATGTGAAATGTTTGGGGACCACTGTTTTACGTTGATGTCCTCAATCACTTCTCTGCAGTCCAATAAAAGCTATTCCTCACCCACCTATCCCTCCATCAGGACGGACTAGGTATGTTCTGCTGCCCTTCACTCGTACAGGAAGGAGAATAACGTTTTGTTCCACTCAATCCTAAAGTGATTTGTAACTCACCACCATCCCAAACTGGTCATTTTGGAGAAGCGGACCCATCATGCTGCATAGCTAGGCAGAGTAGGTGTATCTATGCAAACAAGGTCTGTTCCTGAAGTCTTTCCCCAGCTCCTCACTGGATGTGAGGGGGGAGCTCATTCAGACCCTGCTTATGCTTAGTATTTAAAAACTGCTGTGTCCCTATCTCTGCCGGCCTTAGATTTCTCCTCCTGTCCCTTTTGTTATAGCTCTGATGCGGTGGCTGAGTGGTTAAGGTGATGCACTGCTAATTTATTGTGCTCTGCATGCATGGGTTCAACTCCCATCCTCACTGGGTGCATTTAGTCTTGACTCCTCTTTTATAGACAAACATCTCCCCACTTGGTACAATAACAGACCCAACAATGTTGCTTCAAGCAAACAAAAACCTTCTGAGAAACTCCGACACCGCCCTCCCCCCCCCCCCCCCGGCTTTATATAAAATGTCTAAATCCCAGATTTCTAAAAAATGTCTCTAGTTCTGTATTTTGTAGTTTTTATCTTAAAAGGTAATGTTACCTCAAGCTGAATAAGGTAATGCTTCAAAGGAAAATGTTAGAAATGGTAGGGGAGAAATAGGAAAGGAAAAAGCCCCTTTTCTCAGGAGATACAAACTCGACTCCCTCCTGTCTCTGTCACCAGTGGATTTAGCCTCCCTCCTCGTGTGCTGTAAATAAAATAAAGAGGAGACAAGCGGGGTTGGCACAAACCAAGTTAGTGTAATCAGGGTAAAGGTACAAAAAAATGGGGGAACAGGGGAAAATGCAAACGTAATGAATACAATGAAACAGTGACCGGCTTTGAGAGCTTAACGCTCAGGCCATAAACCCTCCCTTGGAAACCGGAAAACACTAAACGATGTCCCAGCACAGAAACCTTTTCCCACTGTTCAGGTGCAGTGGATCCCACGTGCTGGTGCGATGCCCAGGACCTTCCACTCTCCGGCTGGTTTAGAGCCGTTGAGGAGCAGCACTGGGGAATCCAGATAACGGTTGTGTTTTGTCGCTGGCAGGGAGGCCCTCTGGGATGCTGGACACCAGGAATGCAGGACGGCAGGAATGGGGGTGACAGGCCTCCTGTTCCTCAGTCTCACAGTGGGACTGAGGGGGGTCTTCACTCTCCAGTTCGGGAGCACTGTGAAGACCTGACTGTGGACGGGGACTCAGAGATTCCCTCCTTCCTCATCACTGCGGAACTGTTACATTTTCTCTGAGCCATGCAGAGTTTATCTTCACCACATTCTATCCATCCACTTCTCAAAGTGTCATGTGATGAAGCATTCTCCACTGTCTATGCTTGGAGAAGTTGCTTTGACTTCTTTAATCCTCTATCAGAGTCGCTATGAGTGGAGATGAAAGTGTCAAAGACCTGGGAGAGTAATTCAAATGGATCCCGAACACAGTGTGATCATTGGGAGTTTAAATCCCAGGTTCCATCTATTGGCAAAGCCACTTTTAACAAGGTAGCTGTTCTGTCCCCCATTATGGCACAAGTTTGAAATATGGGCAGCATAGAGCCAATATTCATAACATCAGCTACAAAAATGATACACATCTAGAGATAGCATCATTATAATCAGCCAATCATAGCCTCTCCCTAGACCCCTTCCACGACAACCTTTCTACAGAATTGGCTGCAAATATAGAAAAGTGGTTGCAGCAGTGATCTATACAGTTACAGATTATGTCAATAACATCACAGGAGGTGACACGGCATCAATGAGACTAATACTGGAATACTGCCTTCAGTTTTGGTGTCCTCATTTGAAAAAGATGCTGTGAAATTGGAGCTAGGGCAGCAAAGAGCCACCAAATGTTCTGAGGACTGGAGAAAAATACCTTCTAGTGAGCTATTGAAAGAGCTCAACCTGATTAGCTTATGAAAAGAAGATTGAAAGGTGACTTCGTTGAAGTGCCTTAATGCAGAGAAAAGATTGGGTATTTACGGGCTCTCGAGTCTAGCAGAGAAAAGCATAACAAGACCCAATGGCTGGAAGGTGAAAAGAGACAAATTCGTATTACAACTAAGGCACAAAAAGTCAACAGCGAGGATGATTCACCACAGGAACAAGCTACCAAGGAAAGTGGTGGATTCTCTATCTCCTGATGTCGCTTAATGAAGACTAGATGCTTTTCTGGAATGTGTTTGCCCCCAAAGTAGCTCTTGTGTCAGTACAGGAGGCCTGTGATATGCAGGGGGTCAGATTAGCTGCTCTAATGGTCTCTTCTGGCCAGAAAGTAGACTAATTTCTGAAAAACTGAGTGTAGCATTGGGAGCAGCGTCTGATGTTTTCCTGTCTAGCTGGCTTGCTGCCTAGAACGAACACTCCTTGAGTGGGGTGATCCACAGGGAGTAGCTCAAACCTCCAAAGGTCCAGGCCAGGGGCAGGACATTGGCACAGCACGGGAGGGATGTGGCAGTGACATCACAAAGGCCTTTTGCAGGACCTCAGACTATTGGTCAAAGGTGGTGGGGAGGTGGTGACCTCAGAGAGAGATGCTGACATCAGCAAGGCAGGACAGGGGCGAGGGGCCAGGGAAACCTCAGAGACCCCTATGGCTTTGCTTCAGCAAGTCTCCTTCTCCAGGTCTCTCTTTGAGGACTGAGAGAGTATTCGGGTTCACAGATGTGAGCATCAGCAGGAACCTCTTTCGAGTTTTCTCCTTCCCTTTTAGTGATTTTACTAGAAAACAGCCATCCCTGTTTAGAAGGTAAGAGCCTCCTGGAGGTTTGAAACCTGTTCAGTCTGATCCATCTGGTGACAGGTGAATTCTAGGCATGGAAAACACGAGCTTAAGGAGGCAGAATTTTATTCTTCACCTGGGATTTTGTCCCTTAGAATCACTGGGGACATTAGGGTTTGTCCTTTTTGTTTCACCTCTTCCTCCATCCCTCCCTCCCTCCTTTCTCTTCTTCTCTTGCTTCCTTTGTCCTTTTACCTGTTCCCCTCCCAACACCAGGAGGGAGGGGGAGAGAGAGAGAGTGTATATGTGGTTTTGGTTTTTTTTTTCGTTTTTTTTTGGCAAGGCAGTGATCTGCAGTTCTCACTGTGGGATGTCTACCCAAAAATGTGAGGCTGAACTAGTGCTCGGGAAGTAATCCCTACTGGTGACCTGGGCCATCCTTTGGGCTCTCTGGTGAGATCCCTCAGCCTCCCATCCTCAGTCTCTACCCTGATTGGCTGAGCAGGGGGTTACTGACAGGGAGGAGAGTCAGGTCCTTCTTGGTCTCTTTTAAGACCAAGGAAATAAGTCAGAACCAGTTCTATGTTTGATGAATTTTGCTGCTTCTCTGCATTAATTGTCTCTGAGCAGTTGATGATTCTCTCTAACATTGCAGTTCTCCTCAAATACTTGCTGAATAATTACTGTGCACTGTTGTTGGTCTGGAGCTCATCTGAGAGCACTTTATTCAGGTCATTCAATGTCTGAAATTCAATATCCTCTGGTTACTTTGAAAATCAGGGCTCTTGGGTCCTATTCCCAACTCTGCCACTGACTGGCTGTGTGACCTAAGACAAGTCAATTCTCCTTTCTCAGCCTGAGCTTCTCCCTCTTTCAAGTAGAAATAATAATGATCCGCTCGCACCTACCTGACAGTGGGTGAAGGACGGGGCTCCATTGGAGAGTGTCACTAGGAGTAGGGCATAATATGAGGTGTTCTATTACGTTTACTCGGAGCAGATCAACACATAATAGAATAGATGAAACCGTCTATTTTATTTGCATTTTTTTATTTTGAAATTGTTAAGAGCAACAACGACTTAGCTCAGACTGAAGCATCTTATCTAATATTTGAGATCTAAGTGTCTCCTCTTTGTGTGCGAGGAGACAATTTAACACACTGTGACAAACAGGAGATGCTTTTGTTTTGCAATACAATATTTTTGCAAAGAACTTTCATCCCACTTGTTATGATTTTGAGAAACAAACTGGATTAGCCTGAATGGGATTTTCTGACAGGAATGGTTTCAATGAAATTTCCCCACCATCTCAATTCCTGGGCTCCATCTCTGCCTCTTGGGGGTTTGTTGTCTGTTAGAACAGGAGTCAGGACTGGTGGCTTCTCTTTCCGGCTCTGCCACCGCCTTGCTGTGTAGGCGCTTGGGGATCTCACCTCCCTTCTCTATACCTCAGGCTCCTCCCCATCTGCCCAATGGGAACAGGGACAGTTCTCAAACTCTGGGTAGTTAGGAGCCCGAGTGAGATAAGGGACATTAAAGCCCTCTGTGAAGGAGAAAGGGGAGTTTCACAGCGTTTAGCAGCAAGGAATTCTAAAGTTTGGTAAAATGTCTAGTCCGTGGAAAAAAGAAATGGTCGGGGCCAATCTTTAACCAGTTCCTTTTTTAAAACCCATTCAGGGATGTGAGTCCCTGTCTTTTAGGTACCTGAGGTTCTTTGCCAGCAGGAGAGAAGAGCTTCCTGCCTCCATTTTTGTGGCCTTGACAAACCAGGTGCTGTGCCCCAGTTCTAGTCTGAGATCCCTGAAAAAGAACATTTTCCCATCCATGAACAAGACAGAACCTTTCTCTAAAAGGGGAACAAAGAGACCCCTGAGACTTACAAACTAGCTAGCCACACTGCCATAGCTGGAGAGATCCTGCAATACATTCTTAAACACTCAGTTTGTCAGCAGCACCTACAGAATAATTTGGTTCTTAGAACTAGTGAGCATAGATTTGTCAAGAACAAATCATTCCACACCGATCCTCTTTCTTTCTTTGGCAGGGTTCTGGGCCTGGTGGAGGTGGGTAAACAGTAGATGGGATCTAGTTTGGGTTGCTAAGGCTTTTGACACAGTCCCGTAGGACATTCTCACAAGCAAACGAGGGAAATGCACTCCAGCTGCAATCAGTGTAATGTGAGTGCAGAGCTGGTTGAAAGCCCAGACTCCAGGAGGTCTTCGCCATGTTTGGCTGTCCAACGGAGAGGGTGTACCTAGTGGGTCCAGCAGGGATCAGTCCGGGGTCCGGTACTATTCAATATTTTCATGAATGATTTGGAAAATGGAGTGGAGAGCATACTTCTAAAATTTGCAACTGATGTCAAGCACTTGGGAGCATATGATTGAAATTCAAAACGCCCTTAACAAATTGGAGACTTGGTCTTCTTGAGCCAAATTCCATAGCTGGGTCCCTCTCTCTAGAGTGGGCTGAAGTGAAACCCCAGAGCCAAACACTCCTCCTGGGCAGTGCGCTCCTCCCTTGAATGGTCAGGTGCTGCTTAGCACTGTCAGAGCAGCTTTTGCTGGGGGATTCTCCCAGCACTTTCCAATAGTGGAAAAGTAGGAAATCCCGATTTGACTGCTGGGGACAGAGCCCTAGATGGGGGAGAAACTTGCCCAAAGTCCCCCAGGAAAGGGAAAACAACCAGCAGTGGAACCAATAGGAAACCCAGCAATGGAACTCAGGAGTCCTATGGGTGTTCTAGGGTAACCAGATGTCCCGATTTTATAGAGACAGTCCGAATTTTGGGGTCTTTTTCTCATCTAGGATCCTATTACCCCCTACCCCCTGTCCCGATTTTTCACACTTGCTGTCTGGTCACCCTAGGGTGTGCACATGTGTGGGTCCCAGCTTCTCCCTACCCGCCTCATTGAAGCAGATGTGCACGGTTACTGCCCTGGGAACTGCAGGGCACCAGTGGACATGGGGTTGGCTGGAGGTAGGGTCTGGCTGCAGGCAGGGCAAGGGATGTGGGGCTGGCTGGCTTCCGGCAGGGGGGTGCATCAGGGGTTTGCTGGAGACAAGGCAGGGGGTGTGGGGCTGGCTCCAGACAGGGGATGCAGGGTTGGTGCAGGCTGGGGGTGTGTGGGGGCTGGCTGGCTTTGGGCAGGGCCACAGGGGGGTGCGGCAGGAGTTGGCTGGAGACAGGGCAGGGGGTGTGTCGGGCTGGCTGTGGGGCTGGCTGCAGGCAGGGCAGGGAGGATGCGGCTGATGCGGGCAGGGCAGAAGGTGCAGGGCTGGCTGGAGACAGAGGCTGGCTGTGGGCAGGGTAGGGCAGGGCAGGGGGTGCAGGGCTGGCTGCAGGCAGGGCATGGGGCAGGGCCAGTGCAAGGATGTTTCACTCCCTAGGCGAAACTTTCATCTTGCGCCCTTCCCCCCGCGCCCCCGCCTTGAGGCACCTCACCTGTGGCAGCTCCGCCCCTCCACCCTGAGGCGTTGCTCTTGTGGCATCTCCCCCGCTTTGCCCTGCAGCACCCCCACATGCCCCAGCTCACCCCTGCTCCGAACTCGAGCACCCCGAGCACACCGTGGCTGCTTCACTTCTCCTGCCTCCCAGGCTTGCGGTGCCTAAGCCTGCCAGGCAGTCAAGCACCCTCCTCTGAGCCACAGCAGCCCTGACAGTTGACAATAGAGGCACATTTAACCCCTGAGTTACTTCAATGTGTCCCCCTCCAGGGTCCAGCTCTGATCACCAGATACTCAGGGTATGTCTATACTACCTGCTGAATCGGTGGGCAGCAATCGATCCAGCGGGGGTCGATATATCGCGTCTACTGTAGATGCAACACATGGAGTACTCTCGCCTCGACTGCTGTACTCCAGCTCGGTGAGAGGCGCAGGCAGAGTCTAAGGGGAGCTGCAGCAGTCCACTCACCACGACTGTGACATTATAAGTATAATCTAATATCTCATTGAAAGGTGACAGGACCAGAAAGAGTTAATTAACTCTCCTCACCGACTGACTTGACCCGTGGGTGAACATTAAGAACTCGTTAGCAAGATATATAAATGAACAGAGCTTTGAAATGCAAGTCTGCATTGTTAGAGGTAGAAGGGGAGGTGTTTGCTCAGGTCTTGTGATGTAAGCAAACAAGTCTTGTCTATTGCTATAGTTTTAATTCAAAGAGCAAAAAAGGAATATTAAAATTAATGATGATACTTGAGTGAAATAGTATTATTGTCTATGTGTCTTTTTGAAGATTGTGGTAACCTGTATCTGAACTGTTTAATGAATAAATTACCCTGTACTAATTCCCAGGATATTTGAATGGAGAGTTAAGCTTATTGTCTTCTCAGGCCCAAAGGCTGCTGGAAATGTATAAGAACCCTGGGACACGATCCTTCTTCATCTCAGATCTGCTTTGGGTTTCAACAGGGGGAAACCTTAAGCCACAAGGATTGAGATCCTCAGTCATTGACTGGAGCCACCCTGAATATGGACATTGGATTATAACCTATGGACTATTTCTAAAAGGACTTTTGGCAACTACAAGCTCATCTCTACTGTGTATCTGAACCTCAAAAATTGAATTCAAGTCTATATGTCTATTAATCTTTTAACCAACACTCACTCTCTCTCTTTTCTTTTCTAATAAATTTTAGCTTAGTTAATAAGAATTGGCTATAGCATTTATTTTAGGTAAGATCTAAGTTATAATTGAATCTGGTTATGTGGCTGATCCTTTGGGATTGGAAGAATCTTTTCTTTTATATGATGAAGTTAGATTTTCAGGAATCATCATCATATCTAACAGGTGTGTCTGGACGGAGGCCTGAGGCTGGGTACTTTAAGGGAAGTGCGTGGTTTAAACTTCTAAGTAACCAGTGAGGTACTACAGAAGCTGTTTTGTGCTGGCTTGGTAAATCTTAGTATTGAAATAACCACCAGCCTTTGGGATTTGTTTGCCCTGTTTTGCTTGCAATTCACTCTGATTGAGTGAGCTGAGCTGGTACCCACGGGCAGCACTGTCACACCTACATCCAGGCTGCAGGGGTCCGAGGGAACTTAGGGGCCTTGGGGTGCACAGATACCTACGTCCAGGCCATAGGGGTCCCTGGGGGGCTTAGAGAGTTTTGGGGGGACACAGATACCAATCTCCATGCTCTAGGGGTCCCAGGGGGACTTAGAGGGTTCGTGGGGGGCACATATTCCTACATCCAGGCTGAAGAGGTACCAGGGGGGCTTAAGGGTTTAGTGGGGGGCAAAGATATCTACGTCCAGGCTGGAGGCATCCTGGGAGTCTTAGGGGATTTGTGGGGGCAAAGATATCTATGTCCAGGCTGTAGGGGTACCAGTGGGTTTTAGGGGTTCGGGTGGGCACAGATACGTATGTCCAGGCTGTATCGGTCCCGGGGGGGTTAGAGGTTTCGTGAGGGGCACAGATATCTACATCCAGATTGTAGATGTCCCGGGAGGGAGGGGTTAGGGGGGTTGTGGGAGTGCAAATACCTATGTCCAGGCTGTAGGGGTTCCTGGGGGCTTAGAGGGTTTCTGAGGGGCACATATACCTACGTGCACACTGGAGTGCTCCAGGAGGCTTATGGAGTCTATATCGGGTACAGATACCAATGTTCTGGCTGTATAGGTCCCTGGGGGGCTTAGGGGGTTTGTGGGGGGCACAGATACCTACGTCCAGGCTGCAGCAGTCCCGGAGGGGCTTAGGATCTGTCACGGAGTGTAAGGGAGTCCGGTCCTGCACCCCTCTCCCTGGGACTCACAGTGATTCTGAGCCAGCCAGTAAAACAGAAGGTTTATTGGACAACAGGAGCAAAGGATACAGCAGAGCTTGGAGGCACAAGCAGGACACCACAATCAAGTCCTTCTAGGGGTTCAGGAAACTTAGTACCCAGTTTGGGAATCCCTGAATTCCAACCACCAAGACTAAAACTGAAACTGAACTAACCCAACTCCCTTCAACCAGCCATTTCCTGTGTCCAGCTTCCCGGGCAAAGGTGCTGACCCCTCCCCCTGCCTAGCTCAGGTTACAGGCTGAGTACGTGTCCAGTCCTAAAGTCACCCCCTGCTCTCCCATCCCCCACACAGACAGTCCTTACTCCATCACAGTAAAGCACAGAGCATTTCCCGCATGGAGCAACAGTGACACCTTTTGGCCATGCTGGGTATTGCACATAGCATTTCCCGCATGGAGCAACAGTGACACCATGTGGCCATGCTGGGTATTGCACAGAGCATTTCCCATATGGAGCAACAGTGACACCGTGTGGCCACACAGGGTAATGCACAGAGCATTTCTCTCATTGAGCAACAGTGACACTGTTTGGCCATGCAGGGAAATGCACAGAACATTTCCTGCATGGATCAACAGTGATACCATGTGACCATCCAGGGTAATGAACAGAGCATTTTCTGCATGGAGCTACAGTGATACCATGTGGCCATGCAGGGTAATGAACAGAGCATTTTCTGCATGGAACTACAGTGATTCCATGTTGCCACGCAGGGTAATGCACAGAGCATTTCTCTCATAGAGGAAGAGTGACACCATGTGGCCACTCAGGGTAATGCACAGAGCATCACGCCTATGTAGAAGCTGTAGAGATCCCTGGGGGGCTTAAGGGGTCGTGGGGGGCACAGATAGCTACGTTCAGGGTGGAGACGTTCTGGTGGGCATTAGGGGCTTCATGAGGGGCAGAAATATCTACGTCAGGACTGAAGAGGTCCCTGGATGGCTTACGGGTTTGTGGTGAGCATAGATACATACGTCCAGGCTGTAGTAGTCCCGGGGGGTTTAAGGAGTTGGTAAGGGTCACAGAAACCTACGTATGGTCTGGAGGGGTCCCTGGGGGACTTAAGGGGTTGTTGTTGCACAGATACCTACGTACCGGTTGGAGGGGGCCCTGGGGAGCTTAGGGGGTTTGTGTGGCGTACTCATAGCTACAACCAGGCTGGTGGGGGCCCTATGGGTATTAGAAGGCTGGTGGGGGGCAGAGATACCTATGTAGAGACTGGAGAAGTCCTGGGGAGGGCTTTGGGGGTTCCTGGAGGTCACAAATATCTACGTCCAGGCTGGAGGAGTTCTGGGGGTATTAGGGAGTTGTGGGGGGGCACAGATACCTATATCGAGGCTGTAGGGGTCCTGGGGTTGCTTTGGGGCATTTTGAGGTACAGATACCTACTTCCATGCTGTAGGGGTCGCTGGGAGGATCAGTGGGTTCGTGAGGGTGCACAGATATCTACTTCCAGGCTATAGGGATCCTGGGGGGGCTTAGGAGTTTTTAATTGGCACAGATACATTCATCCAGGCAAGAGGGGTCCTAGGGACCTTAGGGGGTTCATGCTGGGCACAGATACCTGCGTCTAGGCTGGAGGGGTTTCGGGTGTCTTAGGAGGGTTGTGTGGGCACAGATACCTATGTCGATGCTGGAGGGGTCCTGTCATGTCTTAGCGGATTCATGGGGTCAGAGATACCTACATCTAGGCTGGAGGGGTCCTGGGGGGATTAGGTGTGTTGGGAGGGGGAACAGATACCTAGATCCTGATGGTAGGTGGCCCTGGGTAGCTTAGGCGGTTTTTGTCAGTCACAGATACAAACATCCATGCTGTAGTGGTCCCAAGGGACTTTGTGGGGCTCTAGGAGCCACAGATACCTACCTACAGTCTGGAAGGGTCCTGTGGGTATTAGGGGGTGTGTGGGGCGTACAGATGCCTACATCTGGGCTTGTGGGTTCCCTGGGGGGCTTAGAGGTTTGTGGAGAGCACAGATACCATTATCCAGGCTAGATGGGTCCTAGTGGGATTAGGGGGTTGTGAGGGGCACAGATACCTATGTAAGCAGAATCAAGATGAACTCCACCCTGACATCTGGTGGTGAATTATGGCAAGTGTGGAAAAGAATTTCAGGGTCTGATCATGTTTGCATAGACATAGCCACTGTGCCTGACAGGGCAACGGCAGCCTGGGATGGTTACTTTGGCAGCTATGGTATCCCCAGTTTATTTGTTGTTGGGGTGTGAGATGTGGAGTGTTGTCACCCTGATTGTGTGCATGAGGAACTGTGAAACAGCTTTGAGACAGGTATTCTCACCATCAGTGGAGTGGCACTCACTAGACAAGGGAGTGGGCTCCTTGTGTAAGCCAGAAACGCTAATTGCATCTTCTTCTCTTTTAACAGTTAAATAGTAGAGCTGGTTATTGAATTTGTTAATAATTGAAGATCAAGGTTCCTGAGCTAAAGTCATTAAAGTGCTGTGTTAACTAGTGGGGGAGTTTAAAACTATATTGCAGAGCAGCGGATGGAGCAAAGCAGTTTGTGGGACCCTTAGAATAGCTCACAGAGTGAAATAAGCTAAGCAGTTTTTGGAGACAGCGGGAGCAGATCACAGGTTGGCTGGTGGAGCAGAGCAGCTGGTGGGGAAGGCGGAAGTAGAATCCCACGGAGAGGCAGGGCAGTCGGCAGTGGATCACGTAAGGTGCCCCTTTCTACCCAGGCTGGTGGGGGAAAACCCTGCAGATAAACTCTTGAACTCTGGGGTTGCTGGACTGTGGGTGATTTTGGGGTTGCTGGAGTCTTGAAATATTTGAGGTATTGTACTTTGGAGTTTTGGGGTGATTTGGGATTGCTGGACTCTAGAGCCCAGGGAAAAGGACACAGCCTAGTTGAGGTGTTTTCCCAATTTAATGCTATGTTGTTTATCTCACGTTATTAAACATTTTCTGCTATACCCAGACTCTATGATTGCTAGAGGGGAAGTATTGCCTCTTTGAGGCACCTAGGAGTGCATATGTAAAATATTCCCATGTCACTGGGTGAGGGCTCGAGCTGGTTTGCATTACGTAATAGGGAAGGGACCCCTATGTATTGAACCCTGTCCTTGCTGCCATCAATTCAGCCTGGCAGACGGGTTCCACCTATGTCCAGGCTGAAGGGGTCCCTGGGAGTATTAGGGGGTTAGTGAGGGGCACAGAGATCTAGGTCCAGGCTGTAGGGGTCCCTGGGGGGCTCAGGGGTTTGGTGGGGGCACAGATACCTACGTCCCAGCTGCAGGGGTCCCAGAGGGGCTTAGGGGGTGTCAAGGAGTGTGGTGGAATCTGGCCCAGCACCCCTCTTCCAGGGACACACAGTGACTCAGCCAGCCAGTAAAACAGAATGTTGTTTTGGACAACAGGAAAGAAGGATACAGCAGGGCTTTTGGGCACAACCAGGACATGTCAGTTGAGTCCTTCTGGGGGTTCAGGAAGCTTAGTTCCCAGTTTGGGATTCCCTGAATTCCAACTACCCAGCTCCAAACCAAAAATGAACTAACTCCCTCCAGCCAGCCCCTTCCTGTGTCCAGCATCCCGGGCAAAGGTGCTCACCCTCTCAGCCCTGCCTAGCTCGAGTTACAGGCTTAGGTCCTGTCCCTCACCTAAAGTTACCCCCTGCTCTCCCATCCCCCACACAGACAGTCCCCACACCATCACAGTAATGCCCAAAGCATTTCCCTGCATGGAGCAACAGTGACACCGTGTGGCCACGCAGGGTAATGCACAGAGCATCACACCTACGTAGAGACTGTAGAGATCCCTGGGGGGCTTAGGGGTCATGGGAGGTACAGATAGCTATGTCCAGGCTGGAGGCATTCCGGAGGGCTTACGGGGGTTCGTAGGGTCACAGATACCTACATCCAGGCTGGAGGAGTCCCGGGGGGGGCTTAGGTGGTTTGTGGGGGGGCACAGATATGTACGTCCAGGCTGGAGAGGTTCCGGAGAGGATTAGGGGTTTTTGCGGATGGCAGAGATACCTATCTCCATACTCTAGGGGTCCCTGGGGGGCTTATGGTTTTTTGGGAGGCACAGATATCTATGTCCAGGTTGGAGTGGTTCCTGGGGCGTTTAGGGAGTTTCTGGGGGGCACAGATACCTAGGTCCATGCTGTAGGGGTCCCTGGGAGGCTAAGGGGGGTGTGGGGGGCAGAGATACCTAAGTCCAGGCAATACGGCTTCCAGGGGGAATTAGTGTGTTGGGGGGGCACAGATACCTAGGTCCAGGCTGGAGTGTTCCCGGGGAAGGGGGCTTAGGCCGTTTGTGTTGGGCACAGATATCTGCATCCAGGCTCGAGGGGTCCCTGGGGGGGCTAAAGGGGTTTCTGGTGGGCACAGATAACTACCTCCAGGCTGGAGGGGTTTCTCTGCACTTAGGGGTTGTGGGGGGCACAGATACTTCCATCCAGGCTGGAGGGTCCCTGGGCGGCTTAACCGGTTCATGTGGGGCACAGATACCTAAGTCCAGACTGGATGGGTCCAGGGGGGGCTTATGGGGTTCAGGGAGCGCAGATACTTATCTCTGGGATGTAGGGGTCCCTGGTGGGCTTAGGGGGTTTTGGGGGCCCCAGATACCTAAGTCCATGCTGTAGGCGTCCCTACAGGTGCTTATGGGTTCGTGGGGTGCACAGATACTTATGTCCAGGCTGGAGGGGTCTCGGGGGGGTTGAGGTTTCGTGGGGGGCACAGATAAGAACCTCCAGGCTGTAGGAGTCCCAGGGATGCTGCGGGGGTACAGATACCTACATCTAGGCTGGAGGGGTCCTGGGGGTTATAGGGCGTTTGTGGGGGGCACAGATACCTAGGTGCAGGCTGTCGGTGTCCCGAGGAGATTAGGCGGTTCACTGGGGGCTCAGATACATCCAGGCTGGATGTGTCCTGAGGAGCTTAGGGGGATGGTGGGGTGCTCAGACACCTGTGTCCAGGCTGTAGGGATCCCTGGGGGGTTAGAGGGTTCGTGGGAGTCACAAATAAGGACTTCCAGGCTGAAGTGGTCACTGGGACGTTTAGGGGGTTTGTTGGAGCACAGATACCTACGTCCAGGCGAAAGGGGTAATGAGGCTGCTTAGGGGATCGGGGCGGATACAGATACCTACGTCCAGGGTCTAGGGGTCCCTAGGGGATTGGGGGTTGAGGGGGGAACAATGCCTACGTCCTAGCTGAAGGGGTCCTGGGTGGTTTAGGAGGTTCGTTGGAGTCACAGATATCTACGTCCAGGCTGTAGGGGTTCCTGGGGCATTCGGGGATTTCTGGGGGTTACAGATACCTACGTGCAGACTGGAAGGGTTCCAGAGGGCTTAGGAGATTTATGGGGGGCACAGATACCAACATCCTGGCTGTAGGGGTTCCCGTGGGGATTAGGTGGTTTATGTGGGGCACAGATACCAATGGCCTGGCTGTAGATGTTCCTCCACGGTACCAATCTCCAGGCTCTAGGGGTGCCCCCTTCTATTACCTGGGGGCTGCAGCAGGGACACAGAGCTTCTCTGGTCTCACTCCTTTACCTCTGCCCCGCTGTGGCCCTGACACCAGAGAAGCTCTGTGCCCCTGCTGCAGCCTCTGGGCCGTAGCAGGGAATGGGAGCTCCTCCAGCCCTGGGGCCACCGTGAGGGAGACTTTTCCAGGGGGACCCAATTTGGCCAGGGCCCCCCCAGGACCCCGACAGCCTGGATGTAGGGTTATGTGAGACCACAGCCCCTGTATGCACCCCAGGAACATCTACAGCCAGGACATTGGTATCTGTGCCCCTCATAAAACCCCTAACCCCACGGGAACCCCTACAGCCAGGATGTTGGTATCTGTGCCCCCCATAAATAGGCTCTGCTGTATCCTTCATTCCTGTTGGCCAAAAAAACCTTCTGTTTTACTGGCTGGCTGAGTCACTGTGTGTCCCAGGAAGAGGGGTGCAGGACCAGACTCCACCACACTCCGTGACACCCCCTAAGCCCCTCTGGGACCCCTGCAGCCTGAACTTAGGTATCTGTGGCCCCCATCAAACCTCTGAGCCCCCCAGGGACTCCTACAGCCTGGACCTAGATATCTGTGCCCCCCACGAACCTCCTGAAGCCCCCCAGGGACCCCCTACAGCCTGGACATAAGTATCTGTGCCCCTCATGAACCCCCTAAGCCCCCCAGTGACCCCTACAGCCTCGAAATAGGTATCTGTGCCCCCCACAACTCCTTAATACCCCCAGAACCTCTCCAGCCTGGATGTAGATATTTGTGACCTCAAGGAACCCCCTAAGGCCTCCCCAGGACTTCTCCAGCCTGGACATAGGTATTTCTGCCTCCCACAAGCCCCCTAAGATCCATAGGGCCCCCATCAGCCTGGTTGTAGGAGTGTGTATGCCATACAAACCCCCTAAGCTCCCCAGGGCCACATTCAACCGGGACATAGGTATCTGTGCAACGACAACCCCTTAAGTCTCCCAGGGACCCCTCCAGACCATACGTAGGTTTCTGTGCCCCTCACCAACTCCCTAAACCCCCAGGGACCACTACAGCCTGGACATATGTATCTGTGCTCACCAGAACCCCCTAAGCCATCCAGGGCCCTCTCCAGCCCGACGTAGATATTTGTGTCCCCCATGAGGCCCTTAATCCCCACAGGAATGCCTCCAGCCTGGAGGTAGCTATCTCTGCCCCCCACGACCTCTAAGCCCCCCAGGGATCTCTACAGCCTGTACATAGGTGTAAAAGCAACAAAGAATCCTGAGGCACATTATAGACTAACAGAGGTTTTGGAGCTTGAGCTTTCGTGGGTGAATACCCACTTCATCAGATGCATGACGAACTACATAGGTGTGCTACTCTGTGCATTACCCTGTGTGGCAACACTGTGTCACTGTTTTTCTGAGAGAAATGCTCTGTGCATTTCCCTGGGTGGCCACAGTGTGTCACTGTTGCTCCATGCGGGAAATTCTCTGTGCATTACCCTGTCTGGCCACACGGTGTCACTGTTGCACCATGCAGGAAATCGAGAGTGCCTTACCCTGCGTGGCCACAAGGTGTCACTGTTGCACCATGCAGCAAAAGTGCTGTGCATTACCCTGCGTGGCCACATGGTGTCACTGTTGCTCCATGCAGGAAATGCTCTGGGCATTACTGTGATGGAGTAGGGACTGTCTGTGTGGGGGATGGGAGAGCAGGGGGTAACTTTAGGTGAGGGACAGGACCTAAGCCTGTAACTCGATCTAGGCAGCGGGGAGGGGTTCAGCACCTTTGCCCCGGAAGCTGGACCAAGGAAGGGGCTGGATGGAGGGAGTTAGTTCATTTTTGGTTTGAAGCTGGTTTGTTGAAATTCAGGGAATCCCAAATTGGGAACTAAGCTTCCTGAACCCCCAGAAGGACTCATTTAAGGGGTCCTGGTTGTGCCCAAAAGCTCTGATGTATCCTTCATTCCTGTTGGCCAAAAAAAACCTTCTGTTTTACTGGCTGGCTGAGTCACTGTGTGTCCCAGGAAGAGGGGTGCAGGGCCAGATTGCACCACACTCTGTGACACCCCCTAAGCCCCTCTGGGACCCCTGCAGCCTGGACGTAGGTATCTGTGGCCCCCACCAAACCTCTGAGCCCCCCAGGGACTCCTACAGCCTGGACCTAGATATCTGTGCCCCCCACGAACTCCCTAAGAACCCCCAGGGACCCCTTGAGTCTGGACGTAGGTGGAACCCTTCTGCCAGGCTGAACTGATAGCAGCAAGGACTGGGTTCAATACACAGGGGTCCCTTCCCTGCAATGTAATGCAAACGAGCTCGAGCCCCCACCCAGTGACATGGGAAAATTTTACATATGCACCCCTAGGTGCCTCAAAGAGGCAATACTTCCCCTCTCGCAAGCACAGAGTCTGGGTGTAACAGTAAATATTTAATAACGTGAGATAAACAACATAGCATTAAATTGGGAAAACACCTCAACTAGGCCGTGTCCTTTTCCCTGGGCTCCTGAGTCCAGCAATCCCCAAATCACCCCAAGGCTCCAAAGTCCAATATCTCCAATGTTTCAAGAGTCCAGCAACCCCAAAATCACTCACAGTCCCGTAGCCCCAGAGTTCAAGAGTCTATTTGCAGGGTTTTTCCCACTGCCAGCCTGGGTAGAAAGAGGCACCTTACGTGGTCCACTGCCAACTGCTCTGCCTCTCCATGGGATTCTGCTTTTGCCTTCCCCACAAACTGCTCAGCTCAGTCCACCAGCTGCTCTGCCAGCCGACCTGTGTTCTGCTCCAGCTGTCCCCCAGAAATGCTAGACTCACCTCACTCCGTGGGCCACTCCCACAAACTGCTCCTGTCTGCCAACTACTCTGTTCTGCAATACAGTTTCAGACTCCCCCGCAAGCTAACACATCTTTTCAGTGATTTCAGCTCAAGAACCTAGAACTTCAACTCTTAAGAGAATCAAAAATCAACACTGCTATTCAACTGTTAAAAGAAAAAAGATGCAATTGGTGACTCTAGCTCCCCCAAGGAGCCCACTCCCTTATCTAGCGAGTGCCACCCAATTGGTGGTGAGAATCACTGTCTCAGAGCAGTTTCACAGTTCCTTATCCACACAATCAGGGTGACAACACTCCACATCTCATGCCCCAACAACAAATAAACTGGGGATACCACAGCTGCCAAAGCAACCATCCCAGGCTGCCGTGGCCATGTCAGGCGGGGTGGATGTGCCTATGCAAACACGATCAGCCCCTGAAATTCTTTTCCACACTCGCCATAATTCACCACCAGATGTCAGGGTAGAGTTCATCCTGATTCTGCTTAAATAGGTATCTGTGCCCCCCACCACCACAACCCCCTAATCCCACCGGGACCCATCTATCCTGGATAAAGATATCTGTGCTCCCCAGAAACCTCTAAGCCCTCCAGGGATCCCACAAGCCCAGATGCAGGCATTGAATGCCCACAAACCCCCGAAGACCCACAGGACCCCTTCAGCCTGTAGGTAAGTATCTGTGACCCCAGAGCCACACAAAGACCCCCGGGACCACTACAGCATGGATGTTTGTATCTGTCATCCCCACAAACCGCCTAAGCTATCCAGGGCCCCCTACAATCGGGACATAGGTATCTGCTCCCCCCCAACACACCTAATCCCCCCCAGAATGCCTCCAGCCTAGATGTAGGTATCTCTGACCCCATGAATCCCCTAAGCCACGACAAGACCCCTCCAGCATGGACATTGGTATCTGTGCCCCCACAACCCTCCTAAGACCCCCAAAACCTCTCCAGCCGAAATGCAGCTCTCTGTGCCCTCACAACCCCCCTATGCCTCGCGGAATGCCTCTAGCCTAGCCGCAGGTATCTGTGCCCAACACGAACCCCCTGAGGGCCCCAGGACCGCTCTTGCCTGGATGAAGGTATCTGTGCCCCCCACAAACCCGTAAGCCCCCCCACCCGGATCCTTATACCCTGGACATAGGTATCTGTGCACCCTCACGAAACCACTGATCCTCCCAGCGACCCCTACAGCATGGACGTAGGTAGCTGTACCCCAAAATGCCCAAAAGTAACCCGAGGACCCCTACAGCCTCGAAATAGGTATCTGTGCCCCCCCACATCTCCCTAATACCCCCAGAACCCCTCCAGCCTGGATGTGGATATTTGTGACCTCCAGGAACCCCCTAAGCCTCCCCAGGACTTCTCCAGCCTGGACATAGGTATCTCTGCCCCCCACAAACCCCCTAAGACAAATAGGGGCCCCACCAGCCTGGTTGTAGGTGTGTGTATGCTGCACAAACCCCCTAAGCTCCCCAATGCCCCCTCCAACTGGGACGTAGGTATCTGCACAATCACAACCCCTTAAGTCCCCCAGGGACCCCTCAAGACCATACGTAGGTTCTTGTGCCCCTTACCAACTCTCTAAACCCCCAGGGACCACTACAGCCTGGACCTATGTATTTCTGCTCACCACAACCCCCTAAGCCGACCAGGGACCTCTCCTGCCCGGAAGTAGATATTAGTGTCCCCCATGAAGCCCCTAATCCCCACCGGAATGCCTCCAGCCTAGACATAGCTATCTGTGCCGCCATGATCCCTAAGCCCCCCAGGGATCTCTACAGCCTCTACGTAGATGTGATGCTCTGTGCATTACCCTGCATGACAACACGGTGTCACTGTTGCACCACGAGGGAAATGCTCTGTGTACTACCCTGCGTGGCCACATGGTGTCACTGTTGCTCCATGCAGGAAATGATCCGTGCATTACCCTGCATGGTCACACGGTGTCACTGCTGCTCCATGCGGGAAATGCTCTGTGCATAACCCTGCGTGGCCACACCGTGTCACTCTTGCTCCATGCGGGAAATGCTCTGTGCATTACCCTATATGGCCACATGGTGTCACTGTTGCTCCATGCAGGAAATGCTCTGTGCATTACCCTGCATGGCCACATGGTGTCACTGATGCTCCATGCGGGATATGTACTGGACATTACCCTGCGTGGCCGTACGTTGTCACTGTTTCTCCATGCGGGAAATGCTCTGTGCAGTACTCTGATGGAGTAGGGACTGTCTGTGTGGGAGATGGGAGAGCAGCAGGTGACCTTAGGACCGGACATGTGCTCAGCCTGTAACCTGAGCTGGGCAGGAGGGAGAGGGTCAGCACCTTTGCCCGGGAAGCTGGACACAGGAAGGGGCCGGCTGGAGGGAGTTGGGTTAGTTCAGTTTCGGTTTTGGTCTGGGTGGTTGGAATTCAGGGAATCCCAAACTGGGAACTAAGTTTCCTGAAGCCCCAGAAGGACTCGATTGCGGGATCCTGCTTGTGTCTTCAAGATCTGCTGTATCCTTCACTCCTGTTGTCCAATAAACCTTCTGTTTTACTGGCTGGCTGAGAGTCACTGTGAGTCCCAGGAAGAGGGATGCAGGACTCGATTCCCCCACACTCCGTGACAGACCCTAAGCCCCTCCAGGACCCCTGCAGCCTGGATGTAGGTATCTGTGCCCCCCACCAAATACCTAAGACCCCCGGAGACCCCTCCAGCCTGAACTTAGGTATCAGTGCCCCCCACAACCCCACTAAGCCCCCCAGGTACCTATACAGCCGGGACATTTGTATCTGTGCCCTATAGGGACTCCATCAGCCCCCTGGGACACTCCAGTGTGCACGTAGGTATATGTACCCCTCAGAAACCCCCTAACCCCCCAGGAACCCCTACAGCCTGGACGTAGGTATTTGTACCCCCACAACCCCCCTAACCCTCCAGGGACAGATACAATCTGGATGTAGATATCTGTGCCCCTCATGAAACCTCTAACCCCCCCCCCGGGACTGATACAGCCTGGACATACGTATCTGTGCCCACCTAAACCCCTAAGGCCCCCTGGTACCTGTACAGCCTGGACATAGGTATCTTGGGCCCTTAAAAAATCCCCTAAGACTCCCAGGATTCCTCCAGCCTGGACGTAGGTATCTATGCCCCCCACTAACCCTCTAAGCCCCCCTGGTACCACTACAGCCTGGATGTACGAATATGTGCCCCCCACGAACCCCCTAAGCCCCCCTGGGACCCCTAGAGCATGGAGATTCGTATCTGTGTCCCCCCAAAAACTCTCTAAGCTCCCCAGGTACCCCTACAGCCTGGACGTAGGTATCTGTGCACCCCAAGGCCCCTAAGATCCCCCAGACCTCTACAGCCTGGATGTAGGTGTGATGGTGCTGCCCGTGGGAGCCAGCTCAGCTCACTCAATCAGGGTGAACCGAAAACAAAACAGGACAGACAAATTCCAAATGCTGCTGGTTATTCCGATACTTAGATTTACCAAGCCAGCACAAAACAGCTTCTGTAGTACCTCACTGGTTACTTAGAAGTTTAAACCACGCAGTTCCCTTAAAGTACCCAGCCTCAGGCCTCCGTCCAGACACACCTGTCAGATATGATGATGATTCCTGAAAATCTTACTTCATCATGTTAAAGAGAAGATTCTTCTGATCCCAAAGGATCAGCTACTTACCCAGGTTCAATTATAACTTAGATCTTACCTAAAATACATGCTATAGCCAATTCTTATTAACTAAACAAAAATGTATTAGAAAAGAGAGAGAGTGTTGGTTAAAAGATTAATAGACATATCGACCTGAATTCAATTCTTGAGGTTCAGATACATAGTAGAGGTGAGCTTGTAGTTGCCAAAAGTTCTTTTAGAAATAGTCCATAGGTTATAGTCCAATTTCCATATTCAGGGTGGCTCCAGTCAATGTCTTGGGATCTCAATCCTTATGGCTTAAGGTTTCCCCCTGTTGAAACAAAAAGCAGATCTGAGATGAAGAAGGATCGTGTCCCAGGGTTCTTATACATTTCCAGCAGCCTTTCGGTCTGAGAAGACAATAGGCTTAACTCTCCTTCCAAGCATCCTGGCAATTAGTACAGAGTAATTTATTCATTAAACAGTTCAGATACAGGTTACCACAACTTTCAAAGAGACACATAGACAATAATACTATTTCACTCAAGTATCATCATTAATGTTAATATTCCTTTTTTGCTCTTTGAATTAAAACTATAGCAATAGACAAGACTTGTGTGCTAACATCACAAGACCTGAGCAAACATCTTCCCTTCTACCTCTAACAATGCAGACTTGCATTTCAAAGCTCTGTTCATTTACATATCTTGCTAACCGGTTCTTAAGGTTCACCCATCGGTCAGATCAGTCGGTGAGATGAGTTAATTAACTCTTTCTGGCCCTGTCACCTTTCAATGAGATATTATATTAAACTTATAATGTCACAGTCGTGGTGAGTCGACTACTGCAGCTCCCCGTAGACTCTGCCTGCGTCTCTCACCGAGCTGGAGTACAGCAGGCGAGGGGAGAGCACTCGATGTGTTGCATCTACACTAGACGCGCTATATCAACCCCCGCTGGATCGATCGCTGTCCACCGATTCGGCAGGTGGTATAGACATACCCCAAGTATCTGGTGATCGGAGTTGGACCCCGGAGGGGGACACATTGAAGGAACTCAGGAGCTAAGGTGCCTCTATTGTCAACTGTCAGGGCTGCTGTGGCTCAGAGGAGGGTGCTTGACTGCCTGGCAGGCTTAGGCGCCACAAGCCTGGGAGGCAGGAGAAGTGAAGCAGCCACGGTGTGCTCAGGGTGCTCGTGCTTGGAGCAGGGTTGAGCTGGGGCGAGGGGGGGTGCCGCAGGGCAGACCGGGGGAGTTGCCACAAGAGGGGAGCCTCAGGGTGGAGGGGGGGAGCTGCTACGGGTGAGGCACCTCAGGGCGAGGGCGCAGGGGGGGAGGGTGCAAGGTGGAAGTTTCGCCTAGGAAGTGAAACATCCTTGCACCGGCCCTACCCCATGACCTGCCTGCAGCCAGCGCTGCACCCCCTGCCCTGCCCAGCCCGCAGCCAGCCTCTGTCTCCAGACAGCCCTGCACCTTCTGCCCTGCCCACACCAGCCACATCCTCCCTGCCCTACTTGCAGCCAGCCCTGCAGCAAGCCCCTGACAAACTCCCTGCCCTGTCTCCAGCCATCTCCTGCCTTACCTGCCTGTGACCCTGCCCAAAGCCAACCAGCCCCCACACACACCCAGCCTTCACCAGCCCTGCACCACCTGTCTGCAGCCAGCTCTGCATCCCCTGCCCTGTCTCCAGCCAACCCGATGCACCCCCCTGCCTGAAGCCAGCCAGCCCCGCACCCCTTACCCTGCCTGCAGCCAGACCCTACCTCCAGCCAACCCCACATCCACTGGTGCCCTGCACTTCCCAGGGCAGTAATCCTGCACATCTGGTTCAATGAGGGGGGCAGGGAGCAGATGGGACCCACACATGTGCACACCCTAGGGTGACCAGACAGCAAGTGTGAAAAATCGGGACAGGGGGTGGGAGGTAATAGGATCCTAGATAAGAAAAAGACCCCAAAATTTGGACTCTACTTATAAAATAAGGACATCTGGCCACCCTAGCACACCCCCAGGACTCCTGAGTTCCATTGCTGGGTTTCCTATTGGTTCCACTGCTGGTTCTTTTCCTTTTCCTGGGGGACTTTGGGCAAGTTGCTCCCCCCTCTAGGGCTCTGTCACTAGCAGTCAAATGGGGATTTCATACTTTCCCGCTATTGGAAAGTGCTGGGAGAATCTCCCAGCAAAAGTTGCTCTGACAGTGCTAAGCAGCATCTGACCATTCAAGGTTGGAGCGCACTGCCCAGGAGGAGTGTTTGGCTCTGGGGTTTCACTTCAGCCCAGTGTAGCGAGAGGGGCCCAGCCATGGAGTTTGGCTCAAGAAGACCAAGTCTCCAATTTGTTAAGGACGTTTTGAATTTCAATCCTGTGCTCCAAAGTGATAGGTGTCAGTTGCAAATTTTAGAAGCATGGTCTCCACTGCATTTTCCAAATCATGCATGAAAATATTCAATAGTCCCCGACTCCAGACTGATGCCTGCCAGACCCACTAGGTACACCCTCTCCATTGGACAGCCAAACATGGAGAAGGGCTTCTGGAGTCTGGGCTTCCAAACAGCTCTTCACCCACATTACACTGATTGCAGCTGGACTGCATTTCTCTCGTTTGCTTGTGAGAATGTCCTATGGGACAGTGTCAAAAGCCTTAGTAACAACAAGCTAGATCCCATCTACTGTTTACCCACCTCCACCAGGCCCAGAACCCTGCCGAAGAAGGAAATAGGATCGGTTTGGAATGATTTGTTCTTGACAAATCCATGCTCACTCATCCTAAGAACCAAATTATCCTGTAGGTGATGCTGACAAACTGAGTGTTTAAGAATGGATTCCAGTATCTCTCCAGCTATGGCAGTCAGGCTAGCTAGTCTGTAAGTCCCAGGGGTCTCTTTGTTCCCCTTTGAAAGATAGGTCCTGTCTTGTTCATGGATGGGAAGATGTTTTTTTTCAGGGATCTGAGACGAGAACTGGGGCACAACACCTGGTTTGTTAAGGCCACAAAAACGGAGGCAGGAACCTCTTCTGTCCTGCTGGCAAAGAACCCCAGGTACCTAAAAGATAGGGACTCACATCCTTGAAAGGGCTTTAAAAAGGAAGTGGTTAAAAAGTTTGGCCCCGACCATTTCTTGTTTCCACAGACTAGACACTTTAGCAAACTTTAGAATTCCTTAGAGCTATAACACTGTGAAACTCCCCTTTCTCCTTCACAGAGGGCTTCAACACCCCTTCTCTCACTCAGGCTCACAACTGCCCAGAATTCGAGAACTGTCCCTGTTCCCATTGGACAAATGGGAGGAGCCTTCGGTATAGAGAAGGGAGGTGACCTACCCAAGGGCCTACACAGTAAGGTGGTGGCAGAGCCAGAAAGAGAAGCCACCAGTCAGACTCCTGTTCTAACAGACAACAAATCCCCCCAGAAGCAGGGATAGAACTCAGGAATTGAGATGGTGGAAAAATTTCATTCCAACCGTTTCTGTCCGAAAACCCCATTCAGACTAAACCAGTTTGTTTCTCAGAATCATAACAAGTGAGATGGAATTGCTTTGCAAAAAGATTTTGTTGCAAAACAAAAGCATCTCCTGTTTGTCACAGTGTGTTAAATTGTGTCATCACACAGAAGGAGGAGACACTTGGATCTTGAAAATTAGATAAGATGCTTCAGTCTGAGCTAAGTCGATGCTGCTCTTAACAATTCCAAAATAAAAAAATACAAATAAAAAAGACTGTTTCAGCTAATCTATTATGTCATAATCTGCTCTGAGTAATCGTGATGGGACACCTCATATTATGCACTAATCCTAGTGACATTCTCCAATGGATCCCCATCCTCCACCCACCATGAGGTAGGTAAGAGTGGATCATTATTATCCCTACTTGAAAGAGGGAGAAGCTAAGGCTGAGAAAGGAGAATTGACTTCTCTTAGGTCACCCAGCCAGGCAGTGGCAGAGTTGGGAATAGGACCCAAGAGCCCTGATTTTCAAACTAACCATCGGATCTTGAATTTCAGACATTGAATGACCCGAATAAAGTGCTCTCAGATGAGCTCCAGACCAACAACAGTGAACAGTAATTATTCAGCAAGTATTTGAGGAGAACTGCAATGTTAGAGAGAATCATCAACTGCTCAGAGACAATTAATGCAGAGAAGCAGCAAAATTCATCAAACATAGAACTGGTTCTGACTTATTTCCTTGGTCTTAAAAGAGAACAACATGGACCTGAGTCTCCTCCCTGTCAATAGCCCCCTGCTCAGTCAATCAGGATAGAGACTGAGGATGGGAGGCTGAGGATTCTTACCAGAGAGCCCAAAAGATGGCCCAGGTGACTCCTGGGGATCACTGCCCAAGCACTATTTCAGTCCCACATTTTTGGGTAGACCTCTCACAGTGGGAGCTGCAGAGAACTCCCCCACAACACACACACACACAAGCACACCTGCTGGTGTTGAGATGAGAATAGGAAAAAGGAGAAAAGAAGCAAGAGAAGAAGAGAAAGGAGGGAATGATGGATGGAGGAAAAGCTGAAACAAAAAGGACAAACCCTTATGTCCCCACTGATTCTAAGGGACAAAATCACAGGTGCGCAATAAAATTCTGCCTCCTTAAGCTCGTGTTTTCTATATCTAGAATTCAACTCTCACCAGATGGATCAGACTGAACAGGTTTCAAACCTCCAGGAGGCTTTTACCTTCTAAACAGGGACGGCTGTTTTCTAGTAAAATCACTACAAGGGAAGAAGAAAACTCGAAAGAGGTTCCTCCTGGTGCTCACATCTGTGAACCCGAATACTTTATCAGTCCTCAAGGAGAGACCTGGAGAAGGAGACTTGCTGACGCAAAGCCACAGGGGTCTCAGAGGTTTCTCTGGCCCCTTGCCCCTGTCCTGCCTGGATGATGTCAGCATCTCTCAGTGAGGTCACCACCTCCCCACCACCTTTGACCAATAGTCTGAGGTCCTGCAAAAGGCCTTTGTGATGTCACTGCCACACCCTCCCTTGCTGTGCTAATGTCTTGCCCCAGGCCAGGCACCTTGGAGGTTTGAGCTACTCCCTGTGGATCACCGCACTCAAGGAGAGTTCGTTCTAGGCAGCAAGCCGGCTAGACAGGAAAACATCAGATGCTGCTCCCAATGCTACGCTCCGTTTTTCAGAAATTAATCGACTTTATGGGCAGAAGAGACCATTAGAGCATCTAATCATATAATCATAGAATATTAGGGTTGGAAGGTACCTCAGGAGGAATCTAGTCCAATCCACTGCTCAAAGCAGGACCAATCCCCAACTAAATCATCCCAGCCAGGGCTTTGTCAAGCCTGACCTTAAAAACCTCTAAGGAAGGAGATTCCACCACCTCCCTAGGTAACCCATTCCAGTGCTTCACCACCCTCCTAGTGAAAAAGTTTTTTCCTAATATCCAACCTAAACCTCCCCCACTGCAACTTGAGACCATTACTCCTTGTTCTGTCATCAGGTACCACAGAGAACAGTCTAGATCCATCCTCTTTGGAACCCCCTTTCAGGTACTTGAAAGCAGCTATCAAATCCCCCCTCAGTCTTCTCTTCTGCAGACTAAACAAGCCCAGTTCCCTTAGCCTTTCCTCATTAGACATGCTCTTCAGACCCCTGATCATTTTTGTTGCACTCTGCTGGACTGTTTTCAATTTTTCCACATCCTTCTTGTAGTGTTGGGCCCCAAACTGGACACAGTACACGAGATGAGGCTTCACCAATGCCAAATAGAGAGGAATGATCACATCCCTCGATCTGCTGGCAATGCCCCTACTTATACAGCCCAGAATGCCGTTAGCCTTCTTGGCAACAAGGGCACACTGTTGACTCATAGCCAGATTCTCGTCTACTGTAACCCCTAGGTCCTTTTCTGCAGAACTGCTTCCTAGCCATTTGGTCCCTAGTCTGTAACAGTGAATGGGATTCTTCCGTCCTAAGTGCAGGATTCTGCACTTGTCCTTGTTGAACCTCATCAGGTTTCTTTTGGCCCAGTCTTTCCATTTGTCTAGGTCCCTCTGTATCCTATCCCTACACTCCAGCATATCTACCACTCCTCCCAGTTTAGTGTCATCTGCAAACTTGCTGAAGGTGCAATGCACCCAATCCTCCAGATCATCAATGAAGATATTGAACAAAACCAGCCCCAGGACCGACCCTTGGGGCACTGCGCTTGAAACCAGCTGCCAACTAGACATGGA
Organism: Gopherus flavomarginatus; assembly: GCF_025201925.1. Classification (NCBI taxonomy): domain Eukaryota; kingdom Metazoa; phylum Chordata; order Testudines; family Testudinidae; genus Gopherus; species Gopherus flavomarginatus. The sequence goes on from NC_066639.1 coordinate 4,314,138, forward strand.
GCCTTTGATCGCTACCCGTTGAGCCTGACGATCTAGCCAGCTTTCTATCCACCTTACAGTCCATTCATCCAGCCTATACTTCTTTAACTTGCTGGCAAGAATACTGTGGGAGACCATATCAAAAGCTTTGCTAAAGTCAAGGAATAACACATCCACTGCTTTCCCCTCATCCACAGAGTCTGTTATCGCCTCATAGAAGGCAATTAGGTTAGTCAGGCATGACTTGCCCTTGGTGAATCCATGCTGACTGTTCCTGATCACTTTCCTCTCCTCTATGTGCTTCAGAATTGATTCCTTGAGGACCTGCTCCATGATTTTTCCAGGGACTGAGGTGAGGCTGACTGGCCTGTAGTTCCCTGGATCCTCTTTCTTCCCTTTTTTAAAGATAGGCACTACAGTAGCCTTTTTCCACTCATCCGGGACCTCCCCCGATCACCATGAGTTTTCAAAGATAATGGCCAATGGCTCTGCAATCACATCCGCAAACTCCCTTAGCACCCTCGGATGCAGCGCATCCGGCCCCATGGACATGTGCTCGTCTCCAGTTTTCTAAATAGTCCCGAACGACTTCTTTCTCCACAGGGGGCTGGTCACCTTCTCCCCACACTGTGCTGCCCAGTGCAGCAGTCTGGGGCCTTCCTGATTTCACTCCTGGATGCCTGAGCAATATTTTTATACCCCTCCCTGGTCATTTGTCCAATCGTCCACTTCTTGGAAGCTTCTATTTTGCGTTTAAGATCAGCAAGGATTTCACTGTTAAGCCAAGCTGGTCGCCTGCCATATTTACTGTTCTTTCTGTACATCGGGATGGTTTTTTCCTGAAACCTCAATAAGGATTCTTTAATCTTCAGAGGATTGGAACTGATTTCAGTGAAGGAACATGTTTGCTAGATTTTCATGCATTTGTACAGGAAAACTTTGAGTATTTCCATTCATTTCAGGGATCCCTATTCAGTGTAACTCCTCAACATAATGGAAATGCCATTATTTTTGTTGAAAGAAGAGGTTTATAAGGGGGCACGGGGATTAGAGCCAAGGACTACTTGATCTGCAGTCAAACACTCTACCACTGAGCTGTACCACCATGACTGCTGTGGGGGTAAGTCAGTGATCTTAAAGATTTTGAAGGACAGGCCCTGCCTCAGAGATCTCCTGTTCTCTTCCCAGACCACAGTACTTTTAAAAATGGGGTTTGATTAAACTTATAGATACATGGAGACACCACAGCTTACACACCCACCCACATAGCTCCCCCAGTGACCTAGCTACCACCTCTCGGGGGGATGGATTAACTACATGGACGGGACAGCTCTCTCCCCTCTGCTCAGAGCATCTTCATTCTTTATGAATAGGTAGGAAAGACCTTCCTGAATGGACAGTAACGAATTCATCAAATATTGCTGGGTCTGCATTCAATATGGGTAACTGGTCGTGCTGGTCTGGATTGGTAGGAGCATTGCCAGCAGATCGAGGGAAGTGATTATTCCCCTCTGTTCGGCACTGGTGAGGCCACATCTGGAGCATTGCGTCCAGTTTTTGCCCTCCCACTACAGAAACAAATTGGAGAGAATCTAGGGGAGGGCAACAAAGACGATTAGCGGGCAGGGGACTTACAAGGAGAGGCTGAAGGTACGGTCACCCAGAGGGGGGGCAAGTGGGGCAATTTGCCCCAGGCCCTGCAGGGATCACATGAGAATATATTATTCTATAGTATTGCAACTTTTTTTTTATGGAAGGGGCACCCAAAATTGATTTGCCCCAGGCCCCCTGAATCCTCTGGGCAGCCCTGCCCACTCCATCCCCTTGACTCATTCTCCTCCCTCTGAGGCCCCACCTGTGCTCTGCTCTCACTCCCATTTGGCCACTTCCCACCCCTGCTCTTTCTCTTTGGCTGAGGCCTGCTGGTCCACCTTTTGCTCACTCCTCTCCTCCCCGAAAGCCTCCTTGTGTCTCTCCACCCCCACCCCCAAGGTCTGCCTGCTACCCCCACCTCTCTGCCCTTCCCCTGAGACTCAACCTGCCCAAACCTCTCTGCCCCCTCCCCAAAGACCAGCCCTGCCCAGCACTCATATCTCTCTATCCCCTCCCCTGACCTGCCCTGTCCACCACCCACACCTCTTTGCCCCACCCATGAGACCAGCCCTGCCCACCACTTGCATCTCTCTGCCCCTCCCCTGAGGCCCGCCCTGTTCACCTCTTTCCTTGGTCATCTGTTGTTGTGCCTTGAAACATCAAGGATGGAATAAAAAGCTGAGTTTACTCCAGGGTGAGGAAAGAAAGGAGCCACCAACTCCCTGACAAATCTCAGTGCCCCAGAGAAAACCTGCCCCCTGCTATTACAATCCCTGATGTACTGGGGATATGATGGTAAAGGAACTGTCTGAATGATCAAGGCAGGAAATGGACTACAATCTACAGGAACGTCATTGACCACAAACACACTCTCCTCATGCTCCAGCCAGAAGGGAATTGAGCAGGAATTCTTGCAGTTCAGCCATGGACACACTTACACAATGGCACAGCAGTGAATGTGTTGTGGAAGCTGGTCTGAGGAAACATCTGGAATTGATCACTCAGTGAGAACAGAACTGGAGTGTAGTGAGAAACACATCTCACGCAAGTAGTTGTGGCTGAGTGGTTAAGACAATGGGCTAGAAATCTATTGGGGTCTTCCCATGCAGGTTCAAATCCTGTCAACTACGGAAGAAGTTGTGGTCCTTTAGTTTCAACAGAGCTGGATCTTGTCTCGTTCCCAAGCTATATCCACACTACTGGGTAATGTGGCTTTAAAGTGTTTGAATTAAACAGCTGTTGAATGTCCACACTATGCTTCTTGTCTTACCAGAGCACATCCATGCTAGAATCTTGTATGGCCATAGAGAGCAGTGCACTGTGAGTAGCTGTGCAACTGGCTGCAGGTGCTTTGGGAAGGGTTTGCAATGCCTCACAGGCCAGTACAGCATCACATGATGCAAGTTTCTCTATCCCATTGTTCCATGGGAATCCTACTAGATTGCCAGCTGCTTTTCAACTGCAATGTGTTTGGATGGAGCGGGGGTGAGTGAGTGTGTGGGCACACTGTCTCTAAGTTAAGACAGCTGCTGCAAGCAACCAGTCCTGAGGCAGGGGGAAGGGGACAGCCCCAACATCATCCCCTGCTTTCCTCACTGGCTCAGCTCAGCAGAGCAGTCTCTGTCACACATGCACTCTGCGGCCTGCTTAGCTCTGTGTCAGGTGTGCTGGAACAGGGGAGTTAGCGGGTTATGGCCCCACCACTCTTTACCGGCTGTTAGGACAAGTGATGGAGGGGGGGAAGAGTGGAATCTTGGGAGGAAGAGGCGTTCTGTGGGGGTGGCCTCACGGGGAGGGGTGGTGTGAGTGTGGTTCCTTGGGGAAGGGGTGTCATGAGAGCGCCACAGTTCAGACAACGGTGCCCCCGCCCCACTGTAAGGAAGTTCCCACCGCCCCTGCTCTATGTTCGTAGTGCAGGAGAGAGCAGCATCCATGGCAGTGATTTGCTCCTGGGGGCTCCAGCAGAAGGGCTTGGGAGGTGATTTAAAGGTCCCAGGGCTCCGGCAGGGGAGCTCAGGAGGCTATTTAAAGGGCCTGGGGCTCCAGCCACTGCAGGGAGCCCTGGGCCCTTTAAATCACCAGACTGGGAAAGCCAGGCCGGCCTGGCACAGCATACCCACTCTTGCCAGTACCCCATACCAGAACTTACCAGCTTACTTTCACCTCTGGAAGGTCCTCACATGGATCAATAACTGGTTAAAAGCTGGGAAACAAACGGTAGGAATAAATGGTCAGTTTTCAGGATGCAAACTCGTACCTAGTGGTGTCTATACTGGAACCAGGACTAGTCAACATATTGATAAACGATCTGCTAAACAGAGAGGTGACAAAATTTGCAGATGATCCAAAACTACAGAGGACAGTTAAGTCCAAAGCAGCCTGTGAGGAGCTAAAAAGAGATTTCACAAAACTAGGAGAAAGGGCAACATAATGGCAGATGAATTTCAATGCTGATAAATGCAAAGTGATGCACATTGGCAAACACAGTCTCAACTCTACATATAGAACGATGGGATGTCAAATAGCTGTTGCCACTCAAGTGAGAGATCTCGGAGTCACTGTGGATAGTTCTCTGCAAACATCCACTCTGTGTGCAGCGGCCAGAAAAAAGGGAACAGAATGTTGGGAATCATTAGGAAAGGGATAGAAAATAAGAGAGAAAATCTTATTGCGCTGTATAAATCCATGGTACACCCACGTCTTGAATGCTGCATGCAGATATGGTCACCCAATCTCAGAAAAGATGTATTGGAATTGGAAAAGGTTCAGAAAAGGGGTATGGAGTGTCTGCCATATGAAGAGAGAATAATAAGCCTGGGACTTTTCAGCTTAGAGAAAAGATGACCAAGGGGAAATATGATAGAGGTCTATAAAAACATGACTGGTGTGGAGAAAGTAAATAAGGAAGTGTTACTTATTCCTTCTCATAACACAAGAACTAGGGATCACCAAGTGAAATTAATGGGCAGCACATTTAAAACAAACAAACAAACAGAAGTATTTTTTCACATAATGCACAGTCAACGTGTGGAACTCCTTGCCAGAGGATGTTGTGAAGGCCAAGACTATAACAGGGCTCAAAAAAAGAGCTAAATCCATTCATGGAGGACATACTCTGAGCCAGGATGTGCAGGGAAGGTGTCTTTAATCTCTGTTTGCTGGGAGCGCGTGAAAGGGGATAGATCACTTGATGATTACCTGTTCTGTTCATTCCCTCAGGGGCACCTGGCTTTGGCCGCTATGGGAAGAGAGGACACTGGGCGAGATGGACCCAGTCTGACCCAGTCTGGCTGCTCTTACGTCCTTATGCTCCTTTCATACAGATGCCTGGGATTCTGCCTCATAGTGTGTCCCTGAGGTCTCAGCCAAAATGCCCAGACAGGCAAACACTCTGGGCTCCTGAAGCCTCTGCCCCCCACCTAGTGCCCTATGGCTCATCCCTGACCCTTGCTGCTGCTCCTTGCTGTAGAAGGTGAAAGGAGCGGAGTCAGCACAGGAGCCCTCTGGGGATGCAGATCTGAGGCTTTGGGAGAGACACCTTGTCTGAGACATCAGAGCGCTGTAAACCATGCAGCCACCCCCTCAATCAGGGGCCTGTTCCAGCCGTGAGTCTGGGTTACCACGATCCCTCTCACAGAGCAGGGTGCCCACAGATTACAGCCTGAAAATAGACATGTGAGACTAACTCCTGGTCTCCCTGACAGGGCTCCCCTAGACCAAGTGGCACCCCAAGCAAGATGTGTTTTTGGTGCCCCCCCATGTTAAAATTTTGAATATCTTATTTTTCATGGCATTTGTAGCTCAGTTCATGATTTCAATGCACAATTTTGATGCATGATTTTCTCTGTCATATAAGACGATAAATTTGCGGGCTAGGCTCTGTAAACCTGTATTTATTTATGCCATATATAAGCAAATAAAACAAATGCATTTTCTTTAAGCATATAGAAACTTTTTAATTTTAACAGTAACTGAAACGTACCAACATCTAGAAATGGAACTGTTACCAACACAGGGCTGGCCAGTATTAAGTAGTGTTACAGTAGGAGACAGCGTTAGGATGTTAACCCCAGGCCTTTAGCTGAAAGGTCGCTTCTCTCCCATTTCCCCCATGAACTGAAGTGCAGCGTTAAAGAGATCCAAACATTGGCCAATGGCATTTTCAAGTGCTAAAATAGCAAGTGATGTCGCTCTCTCATTGGCCATCAGCGACTGAAGATGTGGTTTAATGAGCTGGAGCTTCAAGGCAAGGGTGGGTCTGTCTACTGCCTTCCGTTGCGCTGCTGGGCACCAAGTCCCTGGTGGCCAATATGTGAAGCTGGGAGAAGAAAGTGGGGTGGCAAGTGGTGGCAGGACTTTTTCCAACAGGGTCTACCTGCCCATCTTCCTCCTCGTACTTCTGGGCCCCCATCACCTTCAGGTAACACAGGAACTAAGGCAGGAATAGGGTGAGGAAGCAAGTAAAGCCAAGCAAGAAAGGCAAAAGTGAATCTTGTCTTCATGGGTCGCTCGCAATGACGTCCTTTTTCTGTGCCACAGCTGACAAAAACATCCCAGACAGAAAAGTAATAGGCCAAAAAGAAACCTAGCAGCTGCTGAAGTAATTCGGTTGGGAGCGTGCTAGACTAACAGTCTCTTTTATTCCCCTTTGTGCCCAGGTGGTATATTTTCGGAAAGTGCAGCATTGCCTTTAACTGCCACAAGTCCCTCATTTCAGGCTATGCAGCAGGAAAAGACAGCATGGGCTTCTGCACCGAGTTGACCCACCTGATCTTTCATTCTTCTCTTGCTCTTTGTCAGCAAGGAGAAGAAGAAGAAGCTCTCCCTCAAGCTGGAGTCACACGGGCGAGGTAAGGATGATTTCCTGAGTTCCGGCTCCAGTTCTGCTCTGCCAGCTGACCTATCGAGGGGCTGCCACCTGTTTCTCTAGGTTTGTCCATCGGTCTGTGGCAGGGTGAGCAATAACCAAGCAGTTGGAGTTTCTGTAGTGTAGTGGTTATCACATTTACGGAACATACAAAAGGTCCCTGGTTCGGAAACAGGCTGGTTTCCTTTTCCCAGATCCCCTTGCTGTTCAGGAAGTTGCTCCTCCTTTTCCTATTGACCTGTTCCTGGGATAACTCCAAACCTTGCATTACAGAAAGTGCTGACAGCATTGGAGAAAGCACCTTGGTGTCAGGCTGGAGAACGTAGAGGAGTTAGGCATGTTACCTTTCAGAGGCTTGTGGCTTGGCCTCCTCTGCCCTTGGAGATTGGCTGGTGGACGC
>NC_066639.1:4321076-4397351 GCF_025201925.1 Gopherus flavomarginatus
GGGTCCAGGGGCGCTTAGGAGGTGGGGGGCACAGATACCTATGTCCAGCCTGTAGGAGTCCCTTGGGTGGCTTAGGGGGTTGTGAGGGTAGAGATACCTACATCCCGGCTGAAGGAGTCCTCAGGGGGTTCGTGTGGGTCAGAGATACCTACTTCCAGGCTGTACGGGTCTTGGGGGGCTTAGGGGGTTTCTGGAGGTCACAGATACCTCTGTGCAGACAAGACCGGTCCCGGGGGGATTAGGAGGTTTATGAGGTGCACAGATGAAAACTTCCAGGCTGTACAGGTCCCTGGGGGGCTTAGGGGGGGCACAGATACCTATGTCAATGCTGGAGGGGTCCCTGGAGGGCTTAGCAATTCATGGGGGCACAGACACCTATGTCCAGCTGAGCTTTTCCCTGGGGACAGCCTGTGCGCAGCTGTGATCAGCTGTTTGCTGGGCAGGCTCTGCTCAGCTGCTCCCCCCTCCCTGCTCCTGCGGGGGCTGAGTGAGTCACTCCCCCCCAAAACAGCCTCAGGGGTCGGAGTGGGCAGGGGTGCGGCGCCAGCAGCAGCACAGCCTGCCCCACTTCTCTGGGGCTACCCCCCACCTCTCGAGCTGATAGCTCTGCCATGGCCTCCGCATGAATTGCTGCTCCCTGCCCGCCAGGCTCGGCTCTGGCCACAGCAGCATTGGGTGCCCCAGGGAGCCCGGCTAGGGGCAGTGGTAGGTTGCAGGGAGGAGAAGCTCCAGATACTGGCGGGGGGGAGAGGAGCCGAGCTGGAGTGAAGGAGGAGAAGCCCTGGACTGGGCTGGAGCCACGCTGGGGAGGGGGCGGCAGGGAGGAGAAGCCCAAGGCCCCTGCAGGAGCTGCAGTGGGAAGGGGGAGAAGCGCCAAGCTTGGGCAGGGGAGGAGAAGCCACACAGGGTTAGGAGGCAGGAGGGGGGAGGGAGAAGCCCAGACCCCAACAGAAGCTGCACTGGGAGGGATGGAGGGGGAGAGGAGCCACCCTGGGGCAGGGAGAAGAAGCCCTGGACCCTGGCAGAAGATGTGGGGCTGAAGTCCCCAGTTCAGAAGCCCCAGCCACCTTAGTGGCAGAAGTTGCAAGGCTGAAGCCCTGACCCCACTCTGTGTGCAGCTGCCCTAGCCCCTCTCACTCCCATCCCCCCTGTGGAGCTGGCTCCCACTCTCCGGCTGTGGAGAAATTCAGCCCAAATCTCCCCATGTTGGGATCTCCATTTCCCCCGCCCCCCCATCACCCAGCCATGAATGGATTTAGCCCAGGAGGCAGGATCAGCATTGGCCCATTTGGCAGGTGGGCTCTAGGGCACAACGAGGTGCAGTGACTTTCCCAAGGCTAAGCAGGGAGTCTGTGACAGAGCAGAGACTCAAACCCAGAACACCTGAGCCTGAGTCCTGTGCCTTAACCACAAGGCAACCTTCCCACCGAAGGAGAGGGAACCTCCTCTGCCACTTTGAGTGTGTGGGTGGGAGCAGCCACTGGACAGAACTGCCAGGAGGTGGAGGGGTTGGATAGTTGGGGGGGTGATTAGTGGGTCGGGGGGTCTCTGGAGGAGGCGGTCATGGGACAAGAAGCAGGGGAGTTGGATGGGTTGAGGGTTTGGGAGATGCCTGTTGGGGGGTGGAGCAGGGATGGGGCAGGCAGGGAGCAGAGGGAGTTGGATGGGTCGGGAGTCCTGGGGGTCCTGTCAGGGGGCAGAGAGAGGTTGGATGGGGCATGGGAGTCTCGGGGGTCTGTCTGGGGGCAGGGGTGTGGATAAGGGTCAGGGGGACAGGTATGGGGTAGGGTCCTAGGGAGGCGGTTACAGTGGGGGGGTCTCAGGAGGAGGATGTCAGAGGACAAAGAGCCAGGAGGCTTAGATAGGGGGATGGGTCCTGGAGGGCAGTTAGGGGCAGGGTCCCAGGAGGGGGCAGTCAGGGGACAAGGAGCAAGGGGGCGTTGGGGGTTCTGAGAGGGCAGCCAGGCGGCAGGAATTGGGAGGCAGTGGATGTGGTGGGGCTCCCTGGGTGCACACCCTAATGAAATGTGCTGCGCATGCCTATGGTCACGGGGGTGAGCTACTTGCATCCTTTGCCTGTTTGTGCCATTTCTTTCCGTCTCAAAACCTGATAACAATTCTCTCTAGTTCTTCCCATTCTCTCCCCTCCCCACATGTGGCTAGAAAATCCAAGGAGAATCCCTTGTTTTCCCTACAATTACTGACTCTCTAGTCTCTTATTTTCCCTATTTTCTCCATAATTCTTAAATTCTCCTCAGCTTTGGGATGTGAACCCAGCCCGTTTTATCTGCAGCAATTTGTCCTTGGTTAGATGGTAATTTGCTCTCCTGTATCATTCCCCCAACATGGGTGGTGGTTAGTAGGTGCTGGTTGGGGGAGCCCGCAGACATGGCTGCCTCTGGGGGAGATAAGGTGGCCGATCTCTGCCAGAAACAGGATATGGCCGAACAGGAGGGGAAGGGAGGAGCCAGTGTCCCTATGGAGCCTGCCCAGTCCCTTTGGTTCTGCTCCTTTCTAGCATTTTGTTCAGAGACTTTATTACTGGGGAGGCTGAAAAATCTCCCTGTGGGCTTAGCCTGGCAGGAGGGGCAGATCTCCCCTGCAATAAAGAGATGGAGCATGTTCCCAGCATGGCAGAATCTGTGCTGTGTCTGTGCAGGGAAAGATCCTGGGGGAATCGTGATGTGACATGAACTAAAGCCTGTTCTGAAACCTCCACAACTGCCCTTCTCGCCCTGCCAGGCTGCAGGATGTCGTCCATGTTTCGCTCCAGCTCATCCCATCCTCCCATGAGACAGGGAAGGGAAACGGCTGCAGAGGAGCCAGTTCAGGTAGGGATTATCGGTGGAGGGGGCTGGTGGGTTCCTGCTGGAGGGGAGGGACAGCAAATACACAGGAGAGGGGAGGTTTGGGCAGTCTGGATTGGAGGTTGGAGTTTGCCAAAAAATTCCCGGGGTGGAGAATGGGAGGAGGCCAGGGTGTGGCAAACCTCTTGGGACTGGTTTAATATGCGGCTTCCATTCTAGGACCAGACCCATGAGGTTAGAGGGTGGAAATGCTCTAATTTGTGGGACAGGAAACAACCCCCCTAGGTGGGGCTAGGAAAATGGGCCAGCATCCCAGTGCTGGAGCCTGACCTGACTAACCAGCGGCTGCTGTGAGATTCATAGATTCATAGATTCTAGGGTCAGAAGGGACCAATGTGATCATCTAGTCTGACCCTCCGCACAAAGCAGGCCACAGAACCCTACCATCCACTTCTATAACAAACCCCTAACCTATCCCTGAGTTATCGAAGTCTTCAAATTGTGGTTTGAAGACCTCAATCTGCAGAGAATCCACCAGCAAGTGACCCATGCCCCACGCTGCAGGGGAAGGCGAAAAACCTCCAGGGCCTTCGCCAATCTGCGCCGGAGGAAAATTCCTTCCCGACCCCAAATATGGCGATCAGCTAAATCCTGAGCACGTGGGCAAGACTCACCAGCCAGCACTCAGAAAAGAATTATCTGCAGTAACTCAGATCCCATCCCATCCAACATCCCATCACCGACCACTGGGCATACTTATCTGCAGAGAATCAAAGATCAGTTGCCAAAATTAGGCATTCCCATCATACCATCCCTTCCATAAACTTATCAAACTTAATCTTAAAGGCAGATTGTCTTTTGCCCCCCTACTCCTCTTGGAAGGCTGTTCCAGAACTTCACTCCTCTAATGGTTAGAAACCTTTGTCTAATTTCAAGTCTAAAACTTCCTAGTGTCCAGTTTATACCCATTCATTCTTGTATCTACATTGGTACTAAGCTTAAATAATTCCTCTCCCTCCCAAATATTAATCCCTCTGATATATTTATGAAGAGCAAGCATATCCCGCCTCAGCCTTCTTTTGGCTAGACTAAACAAGCCAAGCTCTTTGAGTCTCCTTTCATATGACAGGTTTTCCATTCCTCAGATCATCCTAGTAGCCCATCTGTGAACCTGTTCCAGTTTGAATTCATCCTTCTTAAACATGGGAGACCAGAACTGCACACAGTATTCCAGGTGGGGTCTCACCAGCACCTTATATAACGGTACTAACAGCCCCTTATCTTTGCTGGAAATACCTCGCCTGATGCATCCTAAAACCGCATTAGCTTTTTTAATGGCCTGTAGTAGAGCGGTGCCGGGGCTCGACCCTCCTTGAGAGGGAAGGGGAGCCGCACCGGCTCGCCTCAGTCCTTCTGCCTCAGGCCCGTCCCAGGGGCAGTGTGATTCTGCTTCCGCCTTCCCGATGAACTGCTCAGCTCAGTCCATCAGCTGCTCTGCTCCACCAGCCGACCTGTGATCTGCTCCAGATGTCCCAAAAAACTGCTCAGCTCACCTCACTCTATGGGCCACTCCAACCATCCCACAAACTGTTCCTCTCCATCAGCTGCTCTGCTCTGCAATATAGCTTCAGACTCCTCCACTAGCTAGCACAGCTCTTTCAAGATTTCAGCTCAGGAACCTGGAACTCCGATTCTTAAGAGAATCAAAAATCAGCTCTGCTATTCAATTGTTAAAAGAAAAGAAGGTGCAATTGGTGTTTCTGGTTTACCCAAGGAGCCCACTCCCTTGTCTAGTAAGTGCCAATCAGTTGATGGTGAGAATCCCTGTCTCAAAGCCGTTTCACAGTTCCTCATCTGTGAGGGTGAGGGAGTGTGGCCTCTTCAACCCACAGGGTGCAGTTAACCCTAGCAGTGCCAATGCAGGGTTGATGCACCTCATCACAGACAGCATTTCCCAAATTTTGGGATTAGCCAGTAGATCTCTTCAGAGGTAACCTCCTGTAGGGACTGGGTCACAAATACCTTGGGAACCAAATACCTGGGCATTTTGCCTAGTTCCAAGTCACTTGCTGTGGAATTCTATCCCTGGATCATCTGAGACAATATTGACAAACAATCGAACTACCCTGTGACCATGTGCACTTACTTCCGTCAGTTGCACCATTTGGGGTCTGCTGCTGTTCACCTTTTCAGAGTGGAGATTTAAAAACAGACTGTTTCTCTGATAATATGTCCACCAGCTATGAGTATTCTCTCCTGTTGACTGAACTGTATTTGAATTTTCTCCATGTCATCATGCAGGGATAGGGGAAAAAACAAACCTAAAGTAAAAAATGATGGTCATCTGCCTGAAATTTCCCAATAAATCTGAGTTACAATCTGTCAAACAACACTTACATGCAGTTATATGACCAAGGAGCCTTCATGAAAGATAGAAAACCCATATCACAAAGAGGTAGAAGACACTTTCATTTTAATTTAAAGTGAAATTCCAGACTAGGTTACATCTGATGTCTCAGAATCAGGATGAGAAATTCTCCCCTGATCCACTGAAACCTGCTTCACCCAGTACTGTCTCATTAGTGTTATTTACAGAAGTTTTAGAACCTACAGAACAGGCGGAAAAAACAGTTGACCCTCCCAGAAGTAGCTTTGCCAATAGAGGGAAAAGGGGATTTGAACAGTGCTTGGGATCCATTTGAAATCCCCTTCCAGGTCTGTGACACTTTCATTGCCTGCCAGAGTGACTCTGATTTAGGATCAAAGACGTCCAAGCACCATTCCCAAGCATGGACAGCCAAGAACATGACCTCACCGGACACGTTGGGAAGTGAAGGAATATAAAGGGGTGAACTCTGCATGGCTCAGACACAAGGTAACAGTTCTGGGGTGATGGGGAAGGACGGAATCTCTGAGTCGCCCCATCTCCTTCCAGTGTCACAGAGCCTGAAATAACCCTTATTTCCCTGACACTGCTCCAGTTCTTCATCATATTTAAATATATTTTACATGAGAAAAAAAGTCAACAAAATAACTGCTCTTCTGCACAATCCAGGGTAATGTGAGAACAACTGGGAATGAGACAATCTGTCCTCAGACAGGAACTTGATGTTTGGAACAATAACTTTGCACTGGGAGGAGGAGTATAAATGTGAATCTCCAGATTTGTTTAGACAAGGAAATGTGACGGTGGTTAGGTCAGATCAGGAGGAAATGTGCTAGATAACCCCACCCACTATCCATGGCTCATGTCTTTACTGCAAGAATAGCTGTCTTTTTACATCAGGAAAGTGAACTCAAGCTAGCTAACTCCATGGCAACCACAGTGATGAGACCCAGGTAGATTTTATCTCAACGTAGCTGGTTGAAGACACTCCCCATCTCCCCCACCTGGGGTGATGACATTCCTGATAGAAAGGACACCCATTCCCATGACTCGCAGGACAATGGAGTTGATAGAAAGGACCACAGGATCCACCCCAAAGACAGGCGAGCTTCAAAAGTGCACAACTCATGTGGGAGCTGAGGGACTACAGTGGGCAAAAGATACAAACGGCCTTAACAATCACTATCTGGGAACTGTCAAAAGAATTAAAGAAAAAAAATCTTCTGACAGGTCTAGAGAAGGTTTTTATGAAGTTTATCTCCTTTACAGATTCTCTGATGTTTAGAAAGGCCTGAACTATGAGTGAAGCTTTTCCCACACTCGCAGCATTCATAGGGTCTCTGCCCGGTGTGGATTCTGTAATGCGTAATAAGGGTTGAGCTCCGAGAGAAGCTTTTCCCGCACTCACTGCATTCATAGGGTCTCTCTCCTGTGTGGACTCTCTGGTGAGAGATAAGGCAGGAGAGGTGAGTGAAACGTTTCCCGCAGTCACTGCATTCATAGGGTCTCTCTCCTGTGTGGATCCTCTGATGCATAGTAAGGTTTGAGCTCTGAGAGAAGCTTTTCCCACACTCACAACATTCATAGGGTCACTCTCCTGCGTGCGTTGTCTGATGAGAGGTAAGGGAGGAGAAGTGAGTGAAACGTTTCCCGCACTCACGGCATTCATAGCGTCTCTCTCCTGTGTGGATCCGCTGATGTATAGTAAGGATTGAGCTCCGAGAGAAGCTGTTCCCACACTCACAGCATTCGTAGGGTCGCTCTCCCGTGTGCATTGTCTGATGAGAGATAAGGGCTGATCTCTGAGTGAAACTTTTCCCGCACTCACAGCATTCATAGGGTCTCTCTCCTCTGTGTATTTATTGATGCCTACTAAGGGCAGAGGTACGATTGAAGCTTTTCCCACACTCACAGCATTCGTAGAGTCTCTCTTTTGTGTGGATTATCTCATGTCGAATAAGGCCTGAATGGTAATTGAAGTTTTTCCCACACTCACTACACGTATTCTCTCGCTTCTCCGTGAGGATCTTCTCCTGGGACATAGTTTCCTTGAGGTCCCTGTGAGTTCCCTGACAATTAATGGGTTCATCCACTCTCTCTTCTGAGTGGTTTCCCTGCTCTCTCTCGTCTCTGGTAACTTTCATAAGCTTTTCCTTGATCACGGGGGCTGGTCACACTCCCTTTGGATCTTCGCAGTAATTCCCCTTGCACTTCGGCAAGCTCTGCATCTTCCTGGTGAGGATTCTGCTCCTCGCTCTCCCTCACCACCCCATCACCTGCTAGAAGAGAGGAGAAATCTCAGAATTGGGGATGGAAAGGCAGAGAGCAAACTCAAGTAAGTGCCGGAGAGACAGACATTAAAAATCAGCGACTGAATTCCCCCAAACTCATCCCCATAGGGGAGAGTGGAGGAGATCAGTTCTGCTCCACACCCAGGACCGGCCTTTAGGGTGGGCCGTACGGGTGTCCCACCCAAGGGGGTGCCGGGCACAGGGTTTGGATTCCCATCTGACCTGCTGCTGAGAGGCTCGCTGGGCTGATGAAAACGGCACAGGGAGGCAGATAAGCAGCTGCGTGGGGGAGTGGAAGAGACCTGAGCTGCAGGGGGCAGTTGGACGACCAGCCGTCAGAGCCAGGTGACTGCTCCAGAGCAGAGGGGCCTCTCCACACACACAGTCCTTCACACACGCGCGTCAACATACACACACTCCTCATATCCTCTCCTTCACACACACACACACACACACACACACACACACAGTCCCCCCAACACACACACCAGGGCTCCCTGCATGCAGGTCACTTCCCCACCTGGGCTATACTGAGACATCAGGAGCAGCTGCTCTCCTGCCCTCCCCTTACACAGCCTGCAGGGAAAGTGACCTGAGTACAGGCAGCCCTGATGTCGCTCCTTGCTCCCCTCTCCCAGCCCCCCAGGGCTGCGTGGGGCAGGGGAGCAGCAGTCCAGTGGGGGAGTGAGCAGCAATGCCAGCTGCTTTGTGCATCTAGGTCAGGTTCCCCACTTGGGTGCAGGAGGATGCAAGGGTTAGGGGCAAAGGGGGCACAGTGCAGGGGTTGGGGGCTCAGGAAGGGGCAGGTATTGAGGTGCAGGGGGCAGGGTTTGGGTATGCACCACGCAGGGGGTATGCACCACGCAGGGGTTCAGAGTGCAGGAGGGAGGTGCAGGGGGCATGAGTGAAGGGGGCACAGTCCTGGGATTAGGGGCACAGGAGGGAGGGGAAGGGGTTGGGGTGAAAGGGCACAGTGCAGGGCATTGGGGCACAGGAGGGGGCAGGTGTTGGGAGGGGCTGGAGGGGGCAGAAGTTAGGAGTGAAGGGGGAGCAGGTATTTGGAGGGAAGGGGGCACAATGCAGGGGCTGGGGGGAAGGGAGAGTGGGGAGCCTGGCTAGCCCATGGGGGACTGAGGGAATGGGGAGGTGCCATGCCCATGGGAGCAAGGGGCACCAAAATGCAAGTTTGTCCCGGGTGCCATTTCCCTAGGGCCAGCCCTGCCCACACCCCATCCGAACACTCAGTCGGAAGGGAGGCAGCTCCAGCCAAGGTGTCAATCACCATCTGTAAGAAGCCAGGAGTGAGATCTGCTGGGGACTGTCCTGAGCTCACAGAGTCTGTGTGGGGAATCCCAGCTGGTTCTCTCAGGCACTTACAGTTTCTGGGTTGGTTTAATGTTTCCTCACCTGTCCAGGGACTTCTCAGGATCTCGTTTTCCTCTGAACCCTGGAGATCCAGGACCCACGGCTCTTCTCCTCCTTCCAGCTGGGAGATCACAGAGGGTTTGGAAACTGGAAACCCTGCTCAAGGGAAAGAAAACAAGGGAGGCAGGAGTGTACTTTGCCCACCTCTAGTATAGATGGTAACTAAACAAACCTCTGCGAACTAGGAAATGAGAAGTTAATGTAAACCCCCCCCCCGCTTCAATGCAACCTTAACTTTGCCCCCAACTCTTAACCCTGCAGCTGGCAAGAACCACTGAGGATGGTTCTGTGTGGGCCGTTCAAAGGTTAACAAACTGCCACAGGGACTCAGGTATTCAGCTCAATGCAGCAGTAACGGGATGAATTCTATGGTCTGTGGTATAAAGGACATCAGAGTAGATGACCTAATAGTCACATCTGGCCTTCAAAGCTATGAACCTATAATCGATCCGATGAAAGACTAAGAGAACGTGCAATTGTCTGTGCTGTGTTCACAGATGGGAATCCCAGCATCTATCCGCATGCCTCCAGCTGCGTGCACTGGGCCAGCTGTAGCTGTGACTTGCTGATGGAGGGATGGGTTGGAGCAGCTGGGCAGAGTTGTGCCTGTGCTACGCAGAGAGGTGCATGTGAAACTTGGGGGGTCAATTCTACCTCATTTCCGTGCTGAGTGTTGTAGGCTTTGTCAGCAAAGGTGCCCTAGGGTGTGTTCTTGCCATGGGGATTGTCAGCACCCTGGTGGCATATGTTCGAGTGATCTGTGGGGCTTAGTGAGGGGTAAGTGAAGGCAGTGACTCACAAGGAAAACTCAGGTTGAGGGCAAAGGGGTGGTAACACTTTGCAAGTCTGAGATGGTCTGTGTGCAGGAGGTTCAGTATTGGAGAGCAGCCCAGGGGGAGGAAGCTTCTGTTTGCTATGATGGAGATGAACCCGATTATCTTAGCAAAGAGAAGCTGTGAGACTTTCTGCTGGACTGCTCTGTTCCCAGAGCGCTCTGTAACAGGGGAGGGCAGAGGACTAGTGTGTGTGTCACTGGCATGTCGGGGCGCTGCTGAAACCAGACAGAGCAGAGGTGGCATTGTGGGAGTGGTGTGAACCTAAACTTTTCATTTCCCCTTCTAAGAACCGAGGGGACGGGAATCCTTACCCGGCAAGGTCACCTTCTCATAGTTCTCCTGCATGATGTCTCTGTAAAGGGTTCTGCGAGTGGGGTCCACCAGAGCCCCCTCTTCCCTGGTGAAATACACAGCCACCTCCTCAAAGGTCACCAGCCCCTGAAAGAGCAAGAGTCCAACACTCAATATCTGCTGCCCCACTCCCAGCCCCACTATTCATGGGGGAAAGCAGCCAATCAAATGGAAGCTCTGAGAGAGAAACAGTCGGCAGAGTCCTGTCCCCACACTGCTGAGAGCAGCCAGGGGCACCACGGTGAGAGAACAAAGAGAGACCCCTTGTCTCTGCCTGCAGATCCATCACACACCTACTAGCCAGGGGCTGATACAACCCCATGGTAGGAACCCAACACCCTCCCCACTGCCAGCAGCTTGATGTGAGGGGCCGGGACATCTTCCCTACACCTCCCTGGTGGGGGTCCCCTTTCCATGTCACACCAGCCCCTGGCTAGCAGGCTGAGGGCTCAGCACTGGAAGTCTGGTCAGTTTTCCCAGCCCTGCCGAGGGGGTTGGTTTCTCTATTTCCTGTTTCACAAATTAGGGAATTTTCTCCCCCAAGACCCAAGTGTTTGTTCTGAGGATCTAGGCCCATGTTAACAAGTCCCAGCAGGTTTGTCACATTCTGTCCCCCTCCCTTTCCTCACCCAGTGTATTCCCTGCCCCCTCCAGCCCTAACTCCCCACAAGTTGCCACCTCTTCAGTATTTCCTGCCCCTCCCCCTCCAACTGGAACACACCAGCAACCCCCCAATAACCCCTACCTGAGCTGGCGCCACTGCAGCCAGAGAGCCCTCCCCCGGCCGGGCACGGAGGAGTTAATGCCTTCCTGTGCCCCGCAACCCCACCCGCTCCCAGCTGCTCCAGCCCCTCCCTGTGCCCTGCAACCGCCCCCCCCCCCGCTCCCAGCTGCTCCAGCCCCTCCCTGTGCCCTGCAACCGCCCCCCCCCCGCTCCCAGCTGCTCCAGCCCCTCCCTGTGCCCTGCAACCCCCCCCCCCCGCTCCCAGCTGCTCCAGCCCCTCCCTGTGCCCTGCAACCCCCCCCCCCGCTCCCAGCTGCTCCAGCCCCTTCCTGTGCCCTGCAACCCCGCCCGCTCCCAGCTCCTCCAGCCCCTTCCTGTGCCCCCAACCCCGCCGGCTCCCAGCTCCTCCAGCCCCTTCCTGTGCCCCCAACCCCGGCCACTCGCAGCTGCTCCAGCCCCTTCCTGTGCCCCGCAACCCTGCCCCGCTCCCCCGGGCTGTAGCGCTCGCCGGGGCTGACACCCTCCGCAGGGGCTGGGAGGGGGCGAGCTGCTACACCAGCCCCTGCCCCTCTCCTGCTCCCGCCCCTTTGCACCGGCAGCGGGTTTATGGCCGGGCCGGGAGCGCAGCGCGGTGGGACCCGGGCAGTGCGGGGGGCGGACACGCTCCAGCCGGGGGGGGGGGGGTCAGCGCTGGGGGTCTGGGTGTGGGGGGGTGGTTATTGCGCGGGGGTCACAAGCCCCCCCAGCTCTGCCGCTCCCCGGAAAAGGCGGGGGGGGCGGGTTCTAAGAGGCACTAGCAGAGGAAGAGGGGGCAGGGTCAGGCTCCAGGCACGTCCCTTACCTGGGCTAGAAAAAAGCGGAAGCGCCCCAGGGGCAGGCTGGGAGATGTAGTTCCTGACTCTCCCTGGACCGGAAGTGACGTTGGCTGGGAGAGAAGAAGCCGAATTGCAAACGCGCGCGTGCCGCTCCGGCTCTGCCTGGCTCGCGCGGGGCCGTTGGAGCCTCTCCCGGGGCCGGAGAAGGGTTTGTGCCGTGGGGGCTCTGAGCATGCGCAGATCGGGGAGGAGGAGAGTCCCGCTGGAGCCGCCCTGGGGCCGCCCCGGGCTCTGCCCGCCCCGCTGCGGAGCTGCAGCTCCAGGTCCCGGAGCGAGCCCCGGGGGGAAGCCGGGCCGGGTGGTGACTCTGCCCCAGTGTCCGGGGAGGGGACCCGGCATCTCGCAGCGCCGGGATCTGCTCGGGGGGGGGGTAGCGCCCGCTGGGGGCTCGGAGCTGCTGTCCCCGCAGGAGCCCAGCACCCCCCGGGCCCGGCCAGGATCTGCCCTGGGGCCCCGCGGGACCTGGCGGGGGGAGGGGCCTGGCCCCACACGGGTCCCTGCGTGGGGCTGGGCGGTGCTGGGGGGTGAGACCGGGCTGTGACCCAAACAGCTGCCTCCATTGTTCTGGGCACTTCAGAGACCTCGACTGAGACGTTTGTCCCCGTTGGGCCTGGCATGGTACTGACCCTAACAAACATCACACCCCAACACTGTACTGTGCACTGCACAGACCCTGACAGAGATCCTGCCCCCACATTTAGCCAGTTGCTGCAGGGGCCCTAAACAAAATCAGGGATCCTGTAATGCTGGGAGCTGCAGAGTCCCCAACTGAGATCAGGCTTCCTGTTGTGCAGGGCTCTGCACAGACGCTGACCAAGATCAGGGTCCCCATTGTGATAGGTGCGGAAAAGACACCAAGAGTATCTCTACCCTGCTGTTAAACCCCTCCAGCTGGCCCATGCCAGCTGACTCAGGCTCACAGGGCTCAGGCAAAGGGGCTGTTTAATTGCAGTGTAGATGTCTGGGCTCAGGCTAGAGCCAGGCTGTAGGACCCTGCGAGGTGGGAAGGTGCCAGACCTTGGGCTGCAGCCCCAGCCAGAACATTGACACTGCAATTAAACAGCCCTGCAGACTGAGCCGTGTGAGCCCAAGTCAGCGGGCACAGGCCAGCCGCCGGTGTCTGACTGCAGTGTAGACATGCCCACAGGGACAGAGAGGCCTTGTCAAAAAAGGCGCAAAGACTAAATAGGGCAATGGTGGGAGGCGAATCTCCATTTTACAGATGGGGAAACTGAAGCTTAGAAAGCTGAAGTGATTTGCTCAAGTTTGCATGGAGAATTTGTGGCAAAACTGGGAACTGAACCCAGATTGTTTCAGTTCTTGCCTCTTCCCTTATCCACAAGCCCAGCATGTGTGTTCAGCATTGCTCTGGCCTGTATCTGCCTTGCATTGGCTTCCAAGGGAGACTGTGGAATTCCCTTCACTGGAGGTTTTTAAGACCAGGTTAGAGATTCACCAGTCTGGGAATGTCTAGGGATACTTGGTTCTGCCTCAGCACAGGAGGCTGGAGTAGACGCCCTCTCAAGATCCCTTCCAGGCCTGCATTGAAATAATTCTCTTTTGTGCTGTGTCCTGTTCTATGCTGAGCTGTTTTGCATGTTGCATTTTCTAACTGTGATTGCACCATGTTGTGTTGCATAGTTTTATGGTGCATTGTTTTGCCTCAGATGATCATATTGGTCCCTTCTGACCCTAAAGTCTATGAGTCTATGAGCTTGTTTAGTGTCTATGTTGTGTTGGTTTGAGTTGAGCTATTTTGCATTGTGTACTTTTGTCCTAAGATGTGTTAGTTTGCATTGTGTTGCTTTCTTCTCCTTAGTATTGTGTCATTTTATGCTATGCAATGTAGTTTTTTGTTTTGTTGTTGTTTTTTGAATGGCTTGACATCATCATGTTGTGCGGTTTTTCTCTGTATGTTGTTTTATACATATATATCGCATAGCATCCTTGAAATGTAGGACTAGATAGGACCTCAAGATGTCATCAAGTCCAGCTGTCTCTGCTGAGGCAGGGCCAATTATATGTTGATTATCTCTGACAGAGGTTTGTCTTACCTGCTCTTAAAGACTTGCAGGAAAAGAGACTCCACAGCCCCCCTTGTAAGACTATTCCAGAGCTGAAGTACCTCAGCTCTGGTGACACGCACACAGATTTTAGTGGTGAGCAGCTGTGGAGAGAGAGGAGACCCCAGTGAGTGGGCAGCTGGGTAAAGAGACTAAAGCTGAGAGGAGAAACATTGATGTGTGCAAGGTCTGTGACAGAGCTAAAACTAGATCCCAGTTCTAGTGCCACCGTCCTGTTGTTCTGGGCACTGAAGGTCTCTGCCATACTGGTGTTTTAGGCACTGGTGCAAACTCTTAGTACAGACAGACTTTACACTAGTGCACTCTGGCACTGGTGCATCATGTCCCTATTTGAAGGTTTGAAGTGGTGGGGTGGGAGGGGCAGTGACCTCACAGAGGCCTGGGGCTGGCTGACCAGTGCAGCTGGTAAGGGAGGGGCAGCAGTGAGTGCTGGAGGTATGAGCGAGGAGCACAACCCCACAGGACTGGACACTGACTTCTCCTGACTCATGACACACACACCCAGCTGTGTGCAGGGACCGCAGCTGAGCTGCCCTGCCAAGACAGCCTGTGCATCCGTGGACAAACCACCTCTTCCTGCAGCCTAATACAATGAGGTGTGGGGACCTTTCCAAGCTGCGGGTTATGTGGCTCTGGCGTTAACGTGGTATGTTCCTGGCTGTGTCCCTGACCTGCTTGGTGACCTTGGGGAAGTCACAGCCCCTCTCTGTTTTCCTCCTACCCATTGTCTCTTTGGATTGTGATCTCTTTGGGGCATGGACTGTCCCTCTCTGTCTGTGCAGTGCCGAGCAGAATGGGGGTGCCGATCTCAGTCAGGTTCTCTGCCATGTGCTGCACGATGGGGCCCTGATCTCCATCAGTGTCTGTGCAACACAAAGCACAGTTTATAGACTCAGAGACATTAAGGGCAGAAGGTAGAGGTGTATTTCAGATGAGGTCTCATCAGTGCCTTTTATAACAGTACTAACCCTTTCATGTGTCTGCTGGAAATACCTCACCTGATGTATCCTAGGACTGCATTAACCTATTTCATGACTGCATCACATTGGCAGCTCATAATTATCCTTTGATCAACCAGTCTCCTCTATCACTTCCAATTGACAAATCCCCAGCTTATTGCAGAATTATACACTTGGGGACTAACAACTAGAATTTGTGCACTGTTCATTTTCATCCCATTTCTATTACTCCAGCTTTCAAGGACATGCAGATGTTCTTGTATGATTTTCCTGTCCTCCTCCATATTGGCAATCCCTCTCGGCTTTGTGTCCCAGTCCCACTTCTTGTGCCAAGATCACTAATAAAAGTGTTGAGTAAGATTGGTCCCAAGGCTGATCTGAGGAACTCCACTAGTAACTCCCTCCAGCCTGACAATTCACCATTCAATATGATCCCCTTGTAGACTCCCCTTTAACCAATTCTTTATTGACCTTTCGGTTCTCATATTGATCCCCATTTTCTCCAATTTAACAAATAGTTTCCCATGTGGAACTGTATCAAGAACCTCACTCACGTCCAGATCAGGTTTCTGTGGCACAGTCCACCTTTTGTAACACCATGTTTTATTCATTTATAGTGCTGAAGGCTGGGAGTTAGCAATAGGCTGAGAATGGCCATGTGGAGGTAGGGGAGGGGATGGCAGACAGTGGGGAGGTGGGGGAGATGCGGCATTGGAGTTGTATCTGGGAATGTGTTTTGTAGGAGTCCATGTCTCTGCTCCCTGTGGCTGTGGTGCATTCCGTACCCAAGCAGCACGTCAGCAGAGCAGACGCATACACTGTAGCTCTGTCTGTAACACGCAGCGTTCACTGCCAGACGGGCTGGGCAATTTTTCAGAGATCCAGCTTAATATGCCTGGCTGGGGTGGGTTCAGTTGGACGGAGGTCTGGGGCTCTGATAGTTTGCTATGTTCCTTTTTGCATAGTCGGTTCTTTCCATTTGTTGTTTTACCCCCACCTATGCCCGATGCCGCTCTCTTCTTAACTTGCTTCAGTGATTTCACTTCCAGTTTTTAAATAGGATCTTAGAATTGCAACGCTGAATGAAAGATAAACAAACAGAACCATTTGAATGTTGGTCCATAGCTGGTAGAACTGTACCTAGTGACGGTCGGGTGTAATGACTGGGTTCCCTTTAGCATTTTCTGGCGGGGCGAATAAAGCAATGTCAAAGAGCCAAATGTGCGCTTTTAGGGTGAAAAGGCTCATCAGGTGTTTGCTCTCTAAGGAACATGTCACCGGCCAGGGCTTGCAGTCGTTCAGGAGAGGTGCGCTGGGTTGTATTTTGGAATCTCAAAATAAAAGGTTAAGACAGTTGGTTCGCAATATCCATTGAAATCTTGCAAACAATTATACAAAAGGACCCTACTGCTGTTAAAAGAACATTGTATTAATACTAATTCAAAACTGCCATTAAAATAAGGAGAGAAACGCATGAGAAAGGAACTAACACCTACGTACCATTTCTTAATGCCTAAAATTTTGACACTCCTCACACCATCTTTTTTTAAAAGTGATGCCCAGCACAGTCAAGTTAATGAATGAAAGCACACCCATTATTCACTGCTTCGTGTTGCATGAGCATCTGATTAAACACCTAATTAAAACTGTACCACTGTAAGTGGAAATGCATCAACCCAGCTTAGCTCCAAGGTGTTTAGGTGGGAATGAAAAGTTTCTAAATAAAAAACATGGCAGAATGGTTAATGGGGAAAATACACTGAAATGCCTCTACCCAGAGCTGTTGACTTCTCCTAAACCCTCCCTGAGTTCTGGCCTCTTGGTCAACTTGGCTCCCAGTCTCACATCAGCTGTGCCCTCTCCCAGCCTAACCCATTTTTACTGCTATTCTTCATCCTCCTCATCCAGGCAGGGGGTTGGTGCAGCAGCCCCTAAGGTACCTGCGTTAATCACAGTCTCTCAAACTGGGGCTATTTAGATTTCAAGGAACGATTTATCCCAGTTACTGACTCTGGGAGGTGGGAGAGAGGAGAGGCTGAGAGGGTGTTTGTTCTTAGGGCCATGTTCAACCCTGGTAGGCTCCATGTTACCTCGTCCTCCACCCGCCTCCATGTGTCTCTGCTCATATGTCAATGTGTCACCTTCTGATCATAATGCCACTGGCCTCAGGAGAGAACCCAGACAAGAGCTACATCACAAGAGGGTTATGGTACTGAGAGAAAAATACATCACAGGGAGGGAGTAATTATCCTGAAATGAAACATTCGAGTCTAGGAAGTGAAAGAATTCAAGTACTTCATTACTTAAAATTATGTTTGAAATGATTAGATTTTTATGAATAAATTGCAGCAAATGCTGATTTCACTGTACACAGACACACATGAAAAAATATTTGTATAAGTAATATACAGAAATGCTTCTGGAAAAAGTGGAGTTTGATTTAAGGATATTTACACTGTATATTTTGGGTGTGACATTGACAATTCCTCTTTGAAGAGTTATATGATTTGGCTTTTGGAATCTCAGCGGTTACTATAATTAAATAATTGTTGTCAGAGGACTCCCATAACTTCCCACAACTCTGAACATTGAAATTGTAAACATTGAAAAAAGGGCTTAAAAATAAATATCACTATCTGTTGAAATTAAAAGAAAGAAATAGACAAAATGAATTTTGTCAAACCCATTTAACCGCAATTGCAATATGTTAGGGGATGGAAATTCACAGCTAAGGGACCCAACCTTAATTCTACCCTGTAGTGATGCCAGGTAATCACCGTAGGGCTATGAATTGGGCATTTTAGTGTATAAAGTTCCAGGTTACAAATGGGTATGATCTAAAGACACATGAGATCTTTTCCTCAGGATATCACCGTAACTGGGTTGTTTCTCTTGTTGGTAATTCCCAGAAATGAACAGATTATTAACGTTTTGTCAGTTATGAAGTGGCCATTTCAGATTTCTGGGGAGTGTCTGTTGTTTGGCACTAGGGGCCAGGTCCTTGGAGAAATGGAACCTTGGTTTCATTTTCACTTCTCCATGCTCAGCAGCTTCTGGAATTTGGTTCAAAGTATTTACATGTTTCCCTGCCCTGGTGTTAAAAGTGCTGCTTTAGAAAGTGGGGAAGGGCAGGAACTGGCTGCAGGATCAGTAGCTGAGTCCTTTAGATATTTATAGCTCATCGGAAGGAGGATGGGGATTGGTGGGAGTCTGGGGATTTAATAATAAACACAGAAATATCATTGTTCTTAGTGAATTTTCATCTTCTAATTCCCATAACCCACTAATTATCCCTGGCTGCCCCCGGCCGTCTGGGGAGGGAGAACTAGTAAACTCCTGTGGCCAGTGTGGAACCTAAGGCCCAAGGATCTTTCCGTGGCTGACTCAAAGTCACCCAGAGTGAAATTCACTTCACTGGATAAATCCCTAGTTGCTGAGCTCTGCAGAGGGGTGGGGAGGTGAATTCCATCCCCCATTCTTGAGCATGGACCCTCCCCTCCAGTTCTCACCCTGATCTCAGACAGTTCCCCAATCTTCCCCTGCAGTGATAGACCCACTTGATGCTGCCAGAGCCATGTGCCATGGGATCTTGAGAGGACAGAGACCCAGCTCCAGAACTGCTCCCTTTGCCCACAGCCCCCAAGCTGTGCTAGAGTTGCCCTGACTTTCCAATCTGCAGATGGGTCCAGCTGTACCCAGCCCGTGCACCCGCCACACACAAACTGTCACAACAAACATGCCAGGATTGGGAAGGATCATCTGGGGCTGGCTGCAGTCTCCCTTTGCTGCTGTGAGGGGAATGGGGTGGTCCCTCATATAGGATCCAAACATACCCAGGGGTAGAAGGGAAATGTAGTTTCTTCCAGGAGTTTGAAATGTTTGGTTTAGGGTCCTGAGCTCTGTCTTCCTGTTTGTCTCCTTTGCCACTTTCAGATCTCTTGGAGAGACAAGGTGGGTGAGGTAATTTTTTTAGAACTAATTAAAAATACCTATTTGCTATCATGAGACCAACATGGGTACAACAACTTTCCCCTTTGTACTCTCTCCCCATCTCACCTCCCCCTCAGCTGAGACTGTCCCTGGTGCTAGGAAAATAAGGGTTCAGTCCTGTAACTGGATTGGGTCTTGCCAGCACTAACAGGAGTGAAAGCCTGTGTGCATTAATGACAGCAGCAGCTCTGGGACTCGACCCATAGGGAGAAGAGACGGGAGTGAGCAGGTTATGTTTGTGTCAGGTGTGAATTACTCATGTGGGAATTCTGCACCACTGCGTATGCACAGAATTCACGTCCAGCTCAGAATTTCTTTTTTTTTGGCATGAAGAAGATACATTCTGCCTGAGAAGTGCTACAGTTCTGCCTTTCACCCACCAGAGGCCCCTGTGGCACCAGAACAAGCAGCATTCAGCTGGGTTCATCTTGGTGGTAATTTGTTGCCCCGAGCTCTACCCCAAATGGGAAGAGAGTTAGTGGGTGGAACTTGGGAGAGTCCTGAGACACGGCTGCCTCTGGGGGTGGGGACAGGGTGGTCATTCTCTACTCACAAGAGGATGTGGAAAGGGCACAGGAGGAGCAAGTGTCCCCTATGGAGACTGCCCAGCCCCCGGTTATCCAGTCCCAGATGCTTCTTCCCCCACCATACCCCAAACCTCTTCACACCTCCAACCATCAGTTGCCAGTTTTCCCTCGCTGCTAGCCCTTCCTGACTGGCAGAGACCCTCTAAGCCAGTAGTGTGTCAGAGCTCAACCTTCTGGCTGAGTCCTCTGAGCACTTTCTTCCTCTCTCGGGGTGACATGCCTCAGGCGCCCCACTAATCTACATTGCTTAGGCTTTGGCTTCAGCCCCGGGTGGTCGGGCTCAGGCCCTGGACTTCAGCCCCATGCGCTGGGACTTAAGCTTTCTCCCCTGGGCCTCAGTGAGTCTAATACTGGTCTTGCTTGGCGCCCGCCCTGAAACCTGCTAGTGGCCCCTAGCGGGCCCAGGACCCCTAGTTGAGAACTGTTGCCTTAGCCCACGAATCACAGCAATGTTCAGGTTACTGCCAGTCATAGAATCATAGAGTATCAGGGCTGGAAGGAACCTCAGGAGGTATCTAGTCCAACCACGCGCTCAAAGCAGGACCAAGCCTCAACTAAATCATCCCAGCCAGGGCTTTGTCACGCCTGACCTTGTCCCAAAGGACCAGTCTCTTACGGAGATCAGTTGAATCTTAGATCTCACAGCAAAGACAATACTTGTAGCCAGTCCTGTAATAACCTGTATTAAGACTTATTTAAAAGGAAACGAGAGTTGTTTACAAAGTTAAAACAGGTAATCCTATAGATGGAGACAAGTTACAGTCTTAAATTTCAAAAGGTAATAGAAGCCTCTATAATAAGCAAGCCCTATATCTTCCTTAGCACTAAACCAGGCTAATCAGCTCGGGATCTCTTGCTTATGCCTAGAATCTTTGCTCCCCAGAGTCCAAGCAACATACAGATAATCAGTTCCTTCTGTATGGGTTTTTTTATCCCCTTCCTGCCATGTGCTGTGAGCTGCAAACTGAGCTAACGGGAAGTCAAGAGCACAACAGTCTTTTGTCGTCTTTAACATCCCATAATAGTCTCTCTGGTGTTGATGGACCTTTCCTGCCAGGCAGGATGTAATGCATTCGGTTGCCAGTCAGCACTTCACCTAGGTAAAGTCTCTCTCCTGTCTGGTAATTTACAGAGCCACAGAGGCTCACAATGCAACTAGTCAGATATTAACCCAGTCAGCAACTCACAAGCATTCAATAAAGTGTAAACACATTCTTATAATCCTAGTTCCTAATACTAACATGGGTGAGTCAGACTGATTCCAGCTATGTTTTTGTCCCTGTTCAATGAAGACATGGGGGCTTTTGCAAGAACTAACTCCTCATCTGCCAGTGTCACAGGCAGGATGGGCAGGGATGGTGTCTCTAGCCTCTGTTTGCCAGAAGCGGGGAATGGGTGACGGGGTGGATCATTTGATGATTACCTGTTCTGTTCATTCCCTCTGAAGCACCTGGCATTGGCCACTGAGCTAGATGGACCATTGGTCTGATGCAGTGGGCAGCTCTGACGTTCTCATGTTCACAGTCTCTGTCAGGAGTATCTATTTATTTGGACTCACTGGGGGGCCACAGAAAGAAACAAGATATGCTGAAGCAAGAAGGCCCAGTCTCAGAGCCCCAGGGGTCACGCTTCTCAAAAGCTAAAACTAGGCCCAGCCCATGAAAGGGGCACTGCCAGGAGAGACTGTATAAAGGCTGGAGCATCAAACAGCTTTGTAAACCTGAGAGAGCTGTCTTGGGAACAGTGACAGGGAGAATTCCCCAGAGTGACTCCTTTGATTCTGCTCTTCTCTGGCCTTTGGTTCATAGAATTATAGAACTGGAAGGGACCTCGAGAGGTCATCTAGGCCAGTCCCCTGTGCTCAAGGCAGGACTCAATATTATCTAGACAATCCCTGACAGGTGTTTGTCCAGCCTGCTCTTAAATATCCCCAGTGATGGAGATTCCACAACCTCCCTAGACAATTTATTCCAGTGCTTAACCACTCTGACAGTTAGGAAGTTTTTTTCCTAATCTCTATCCTAAACTGCCCTTGCTGTAATTGAAATCCATTGCTTCTTGTCCTATCCTCAGCGATTAAGAAGAACAATTTTTCTCTGGCATCCTTGTAACAACCTGTTATGTACTTGAAAACTGTGATCATGTCCCCTCTGAGTCTTCTCCAGACTAAACAAACCCAGTTTTTTTCAATCTTCCCTCATTGGCCATGTTTTCTAGACCTTTATTCATTTTTGTTATTCTTCTCTGGACTTTCTCCATTTTGTCCACATCTTTCCTGAAATGTGGCCCCCAGAACTGGAAACACTACTCCAGTTGAGACCTAATCAGTGCGGAGTAGAACGGCAGAATTACTTCTCGTATCTTGTTTACAATACTCCTGCTAATACATCCCCAATTGATACTTACTGTTGCAAAAAAAGCATAACTCTGTTGACTCAGATTCTGCTTCTGATCCACTATTACCCCCAGATCTGTTTCCACAGCACTCCTTCCTTGGCAGTTATTTCCCATTTTGTATGATTGTTCCTTCCTAAGCGCTGTACTTTGCATTTCTCGTTATTGAATTTCATCCTATTTACTTCAGACCATTTCTCCAGTTTGTCCAGATGATTTTGAATTTCAGTTCTATCCTCCAAAGTCCTTGCAACCCCTCCCAGCTTGGTATCGCCCGCAAACTTGAGAAGTGTAACAGAGAGACTCTGCTGCTGGGAGGGTTTCACTATGGGTCAGAGGGTTACATCCTGGTAGGAGGAGGCTAGATCTGTTCTGGAATAAGGTCACTCTTTGCTTCCCAATGTGGCAGAACCTAGAATGTCCATTAGCAGGGAAAATCCTGGGGGGAATCGACATGTGGAAAGGACAGAAACCCTGTGTGAATGCTCTCACATTGCCCTTCTCACCCTGGCAGACTACAGAATAACGTCCACGTTTTGCTCCAGATCATCCCATCCTCCCAGGGGGAAGGCAATGGCTGCAATGGAGCTGGCTCAGGTAAGGGATTCTCAGGGAGCTGGTGGTGGGTTCTGCTTGGAGGGAGAGAAGCAGTAAATGTATGGGAGGGTGGGATGTATGGGAGGGTGGGAGCCAGTGATGAGCTACCAAAATATTAACAACAGGTTCCTTCCTCCTCACCTCACGAGGGGCTCATGCCCCCACCGGGGGCCGTGCCCCATCCAACCCCCCGTGTTCCTTGACACACACTCTGGGTACCCCTGTCACATCCCCCCCTTCCCTGTCCCCTGACTGCCCCCTGCCGCCCCATCAAACCCCTCCTCTCATTCTTGATGCCCCCTCAGAACCTCTGCCTCATCCAACCACCCCTTCTCTCTGTCCCTGACTGCCCCCCACCAACTCATCCAACCCCTGCTCCTTCCTGACTGCCCCCTGGGACCCATGCCCCCTTGAATTTCCTTGTTCCCTGCCCTCTGACTGCCCTGACCCCTATCCACGCGCCCACAACCCACCAAACACTCCCTCCCTGCCCCCTTACCACACTGCCTGGGGCCAGGACTGGTACCGCGACTGGCGCCGCAGGATCCAACTCCCCGAGCCGGGCTGGAGCTGCTCGGCCTGGACCGGTGCTGCGGGGCCGGAGCTGGGCCGGGTCAGAGCCACTCGGCCACGACCAGCCTGAACCAGGGGTGCTTAGACGGGACCCGGCTGGGGCGCTCAACTGGGGCTAGGGGGAACCGCTCTGGTGGAGCCAGACTGAGCCACACGCGCCGTTCCCCCACACCCCCGGCCTGGGTTACTTGCTTGCTGCTTGTTTCAGGCTTCCCGCGAACATTCGCGGGAAGCAGGGGATGGGGAGGAGAAGGAGGGTGGAGCATTCAGAGGAGGGGGGGTGTGAGCTGGGGCTGGGGGCTGGGTGGACAACTGCCTGAGCCTTTGTTAAATTTAAAAGCTTTTTTAGAACCAGTTGTCCTGGAACAACCTGTTCTAAAAAGGCTTCTAAATTTAACAACTCTCCTTTCTTTCTTAGTGAAATCCAGTATTGGCTGCTCCATTCTCTTGCCCAGTATCGATTTCAGACTGACAAACTTGTAATTAGCTGCGTCATCTCTTTTATACTTTTTAAATATTGGCACAGCATTAGCTTTATTCCAGTCTTCTGGAATTTCCCAAGAGTTCCAAGTCGTAATTAAAATCAACATTAACAGTCCACCACGCTCCTCCAGCAGGTCTTTCAAAACTCTAGTTATCTGGACCATTGTTAGGATTAATTTTGTCCTTTTAAAAACTTCCTTCTTATTTTCATTGGTTGATCATTGATTTCTGTTAGCTTCCCTTGCCAACTTTCTACAATTCTGACCTTCTAACTTCTATTCTTTACTATTGACTTCCCCTTTCTTCCATATATTTTATTTGGAGAGTGTTGGAATTCCTACCAGGGAGCTACCAGCAGGCTCCAGACACAGCCCCATCTCCTATATTAAGCTCTGGCTAGTAGCTATGTGATAAATGTGATGACCCTGCTTCCGTCTGTCAGCTGGGAGACACAAAGGTTCTCTCTTCCTCCTGGCTGCTCTAGGCCAGGTGGGGTGGGACTCTGTTAACATGTGCCTCCTGGAGCTTCCATTTACCTGGTGCTGCTGTTCCATGAACAGTGAGGTTGTGAGTGGGGCAGCAGGTCCTGAGTGTTGGACTCTTTCTTTTTCAGGGGCCGGTGACTTTCGAGGAGGTGGCTGTGTATTTCACTAGGGAGGAATGGGCTCTTCTGGACCCTGTTCAGAGAGCCCTCTACAGGGATGTCATGCAGGAGAACTATGAGACGGTGACCTCGCTGGGTAAGAAGTCCTGTCCTCTGGGTTATTAGAAGCTGTGGGGTCTATAAAGAACCTGAGCAGTAATAACTTTATACCTTTATTCATCATCCAAGTTTTGACAAGTTTCTTTGTCCCCCTTTTTTTCCTTATCTCCCATATACTAGCAGGCAGCAGGGAGGGAGGAGGTAATAAGGGATGAAGAGGGAACACAAGAAGCTCCCAAGGCGCCGGGAGGTGGTGCCGGCTGCGAGTAATGGGAAGAAGGAGAGGGGAGTGTGGAGGAAGGGCACCCAGGAAGTGGGCTGGGTGGGTCAGTGGGAGGCAGGAGACGTTTGGGGATCTAGAGCTGTGGGGGATCCCAGACCTTTAACCCTGAATCCCTACCTAAACCTCAGGTAAATCCTAGACTTCAGCATAACCACTCTCGCAAAGCCTCAACTTAATATAAGGCCTTGAACTGTAGCAAGCTTAGGCTACGTTTACTAAATCGTATCACTAAATCGACCATGGCTAGATTGATCTCAGAGCGTCAATCCCGGCTGTAGTGTCGACCTGCCCTTAATAACCCATTTCTTTATGCTCACCTCTTTGCCTCCACGCATGTTCCAAAATAATAAGTAATACTCTGATCATGGCATCTTAGCTCTAGCAAGTATAAAATTGCCCACAAGACGTGAGACTAGCTCATAGATCGTAAAATCAGGGCAGGGTCAAGAAGAGTGAGGGTTTGGAGAGAGTCTTGTCCCCCCTATCCCCATCTGCAGCAGCCACAACCTGTCTTTCCTCCAGGCTCCTTGGATCTTTGAGCCTGTCCCTCCTGAGGTTGCGTAGCCCAGTTCTTGTTTCTTACATTCTCCTTTTCCAGAAGAATTAGAGGCTGTTGCTCCTGAATGTTAGCGTTTAATTCCCCAGCCTTCTCCTCCCACTAGGGGAGTTTAATTCTCCCTCCCATTTCACCTGAGTCACTGGATTTCCTAATTCCCCAAAATGTGCTTTTGCAATGTCACAGTTCAGGGGTAGCTAAGCCTTTGACCTGCCTCCATGGTCTGCTCAAGGAATGGCCCCTCAGGTATCAGGCCTCTTGCCAGCCCCTCTCTATGGATAGGGACCCACATGCCTCTCCTTTTTGACCAGTGTGTGAGGATTGCAGCTTGTCCTCCACTGTGTTTGCTGGACTAACGTCCAGTTCCTGTGCTTTGCTTTCTCTCCAGGGGCTGTGAGCAATGTGTCTGAGATAGAGGTGGGACTTCTGGTGATACTTGTATGATGCCAATACACACCTCAGTTTCCTGCTGTGATTGGTATTGCTATGATTATAAAGAGCAGGAGACGTGAGGGGTTTTGTCACATAGCTGTCATGGGGTGATATGAATGGGTCATTTAGGACTCACTGGGAGTAACCTACATCAATCTAATACCCAACAGAGACAAGAGAATGACTGTCACCCAGGGCTGCCCAGAAGATTCAGGGGGCCTGGGGTCTTCGGTGGCGTGTCCTCCTTATCTGCTCTGACACCGCAGAGCGTTTTCCTCGTGTCCCCCTTACCAGCTGGAAGGAGGTTACTAGTGGAGTTCCTCAAGGATCGGTTTTTGGACCAATCTTATTTAACCTTTTTATTACTGACCTTGGCACAAAAAGTGGGAATGTGCTAATAAAGTTTGCGGATGACGCGAAGCTGGGGGGTATTGCTAACACGGAGAAGGACCAGGATATCATACAGGAAGATCTGGACGACCTTGTAAACTGGAGTAATAGTAATAGGATGAAATTTAATAGTGAAAAGTGCAAGGTCATGCACTTAGGGATTAATAATAAGAAGGTTAAATATACATTGGGGACGCATCAGGTGGAAGCAACAAAGGAGGAGAAGGACCTTGGGGTATTGGTAGATCACAGGATGACTATGAGCCGCCAATGTGATATGGCCGTTAAAAGAGCTAATGCGGTTTTAGGATGCATCAGGCGAGGTATTTCCAGCAAAGATAAGGAGGTGTTAGTACCGTTATATAAGGCACTGATGAGACCCCACCTGGAATACTGTGTGCAGTTCTACTCTCCCATGTTTAAGAAGGATGAATTGAAACTGGAACAGGTTCAGAGACGGGCTACTAGGATGATCCAAGGAATGGAAAACCTGTCATATGAAAGGAGACTCAAAGAGCTTGGCTTGTTTAGTCTAGCCAAAAAAAGGCTGCGGGGGGATATGCTTGCTCTTTATAAATATATCAGAGGGATTAATATTAGGGAGGGAGAGGAATTATTTAAGCTTAGTACTAATGTAGACACAAGAACAAATGGGTATAAACTGGACACTAGGAAGTTTAGACTTGAAATTAGATGAAGGTTTCTATACATTAGAGGAGTGAATTTCTGGAACAGCCTTCCAAGGGGTTTAGTGGGGGCAAAAGACATATCTGGCTTTAAGATTAAGCTTGATAAGTTTATGGAAGGGATAGTATGATGGGATAGCCTAATTTTGGCAATCTATCTTAGTTTATCAGCAGATAAGTATGCCCAGTGGTCGATGATGGGATGTTGGATGGGATGGGATGGAATGGGATAGGATGGGATCTGAGTTACTGCAGAGAATTCTTTCCTGAGTGCTGGCTGGTGAGTCTTGCCCACATGCTCAGGGTTTAGCTAATTGCCATATTTGGGGTCGGGAAGGAATTTTCCTCCGGGGCAGATTGGTAGAGGCCCTGGAGGTTTTTCGCCTTCCTCTGCAGCGTGGGCCATGGGTCACTTACTGGTGGATTCTCTGCAGCTTGAGGTCTTCAAACCACAATTTGAAGACTTCGATAACTCAGACGTAGGTTAGGGGTTTGTTATAGAAGTGGATGGATAGGGTTCTGTGGCCTGCTTTGTGCAGGAGGTCAGACTAGATGATCACATGGGTCCCTTCTGACCCTAGAATCTATGAGTCTATGAGCTCTGATGCCTCAGAGCATTTGCCCTGTTTCCCCATTCCCTGTTCCTGTTCCCCCTCCTGTTTGACTCAGTTCATACAGTAATATTCTCAGCTATACCTTTGCTTAACCAATCATTGTACTGAAATTTAATTAACCAATCCTAACACATTGAAACATAATTCTCTAACCAACTGTATCCCACTACCTAATTAACTTACACCTAGCAAAATTAATTATGCAGCAGACAAAAACAATTAGAGAACCAGACTGATTAACATTGTAAAGCGGTGGCCATAAAGATAAAAGAATACAAAAATGAGAGTTTCACAACCACAAGCATTGAGTAGTGATTTCTTGCCAAACCAGGCTGCTATCAAACTAAGTTTTCTTTAACCATCTTAAGATCTGTTTCTTTATCTGGTAGTGCTGGGCACTATCAGGACAGGATCATCTTCCTAACAGCCCAATAGCACCTTATTTCAGTGTGACTGGTTTGGGATGTGACCCTTTGCTTCCCAGCTTATGGCTGCCCCTGCTGCTTAGCCAAAGGTCTTAGCCTAAGGACAAGGCCTCAGACTGTCACAGCAAGAGAAGGCTATTACAAATACAGACAGTGATTTTGATTCTTTGTTTTCATACTCCTATAAGTAGCTAAGTGATAAAAATACCCCTAAGTTCTTAAACTATAGGCTTTACAGGCAGGCCTGAATATCTCTATTCTAACAGTGGGTTCTGTCCCTTATCCCATTCTGTGCCTGTCCTGTGTATTTAGATTGTAAATTCTTCAGGGCATGGGTCATCTACTATTCTGTGTTTGTATTTGTCCTAACACAATGGGGACCCAATGTTAGTTGCTGCTTAGCACTAATGTAATGAATATGATTTATAATCATAATAACTCTCCTGCCTCTTTGAACCAAGGAAGCTGGCCTTGGGATGTTACTGCTTAACAATGAGCTGGGGGTTAAAACCATGGACTATTCTTTGTGACAAGTATCCCACAAATTCTACTGACCTCCCTGGTTTTCTTTGCCTGCAGTAGGGTTTCCAGTTTCCAAACCTGATGTGATCTCCCAGGTGGAACGAGGGGAAGAGCCGTGGGTTCCAGACCTCCAGGGCTGTGAGAAAGAAGTGCTTCCAAGAGCTGCCTGCACAGGTGAGGACTTGGTTAAACCAACTCAACAACTGTGTGGGAATGCAGGAAACATTTGGGATGCCCTACAAAGACCCTGTGAGCTCTCCAAGTTCAGGATTGTTCCCTGCAGATGTGGAATCATAATGGCAGATGTCACTCATGGCTTCCCTCCTATTCTGACTGACAACTGGCAGCAGGTCGCTCCGCGATCTCACTTTCCTCTGAGTGTTCTCGTGAGATGCAGACCAAAACTGATCCCTTCCTCTCTCCTCTGGGGAAGGTTTTGGGGAAAATCAGCTCCTGATAGGTTTGATCTCTCCCACACATATTTTGGATTGTTCATCCCTTTTTCCATTCCTCTCTCTGAGATTTTCTTTCTTTCCTGTGTAGGTAGTGACCTGTGTCTGGATTCTCTCTGTCTCCCATCAGGTGATGGGATGGTGAGTGAGAATAAGGAGGAGAAACCCCGTCAGGAAGATGCTGAGCGAAGAGAAGCACATGGAATGTTATCAGGAAGATCCAAAGAGAATGTTTCCAGGAGTTGTGCACTCCCAGAAAAACCAAAAGCCTGTGAGACTCAGGGGAGGCCAGAGGGAAACTTTAGTAGCCTCTCAGACCTTATAACAAGTGGCAGAATCAACTTGGAAGAGATACGCTACAGGTGCTATGAGTGTGGGAAAAGCTTCAATTGGAGCTCTACCCTTGTCAGACATCGTAGAATCCACGCGGGAGAGACGCCTTATACGTGCACTGAGTGTGGGAAAAGCTTCAGTCAGAGCTCACACCTTATCCGACATCAGAGAATCCACACGGGAGAGACGCCTTATACGTGCACTGAGTGTGGGAAAAGCTTTAATTGGAGCTCTACCCTGAATGCACATCGTAGAATCCACACAGGAGAGAAGCCCTGCACATGCGCTGAGTGTGGAAAAAGCTTTCGTTGGCGCTCACACCTTATCCGACATCAGAGAATCCACACAGTAGAGACGTCTTACACGTGCGCTGAGTGTGGGAGAAGGTTTAGTCGGCGCTCACACCTTATCGGACATCAGAGAATCCACACAAGAGAGACGCCCTACTCATGCTCAGAGTGCAGGAAAAGCTTTAGTCGGAGCTCGAACCTTATCAGACATCAGAGAATCCACACAGGAGAGACGCCGTATACGTGCACTGAGTGTGGGAAAAGCTTCAATCGGAGGTTTACCCTGAACACACATCGTAGAATCCACACAAGGGAGATGCCCTACACATGCTCAGAGTGCGGGCAAAGCTTCAGTCGGAGCTCTACCCTGAACACACATCGTAGAATCCACACAGGAGAGACGCCCTACACATGCTCTGAGTGTAAGAAAAGCTTCAGTCAGCACTCAAGCCTTATCACGCATCAGAGAATCCACACGGGAGAGACGCCCTACACATGCTCTGAGTGTAAGAAAAGCTTCAGTCAGCACTCAAGCCTTATCACACATCAGAGAATCCACACAGGAGAGACGCCCTACACGTGTACTGAGTGTGGGAAAAGTTTCAATCGGAGCTCTACCCTGAACACGCATCGTAGAATCCACACGGGAGAGACGCCCTACACATGCACTGAGTGTGGGAAAAGCTTCAATCGGAGCTGTACCCTGAACACACATCGTAGAATCCACACAAGGGAGATGCCCTACACATGCTCAGAGTGCGGGCAAAGCTTCAATCAGTGCTCAAGGCTCATTAGACATCAGAAAATGCACAGCAGAGAGAATTGTAATAAATCCCTTGACTAGGGTTGGCAAAAATGAATTTTTTTTAAAAAAAATCACATTAGCTAATTCCCACAAAGTGATTTTTGCATCGTCTTCACCGTGGTGTCCCAGCTCCACCAGATAAGTTGCCGTCTTCTGCCTTTTGCAGATCAGCCTTCTTTGGGGTCAGTCCTATGATCTTTTCTATCAACTCCTTTCCTTCTGAGTCATAGGAGTGTGTATCCCTCCAGCCAGGAATGTTCATGAGCTCCAAGTTGGGGAGAGAGGTTTGATCCCAGCAAGGTACACTGAGTCAAAAACTACCTGTGCCTTCCATCCACTAGGACTGTACATGGCGTTAACTGCTCAAGTTAGTGATCTTAATGTAAAAAGTTGTAGTGCAGATGCAGCCCAGGTGCAGTGGTTGGCATTAGCTTTCCCCTTGACCTGACCTAAACTCCATCACTTTTCCTAGTCTAAACTAACCCTGAGCATCACGGTTATCCTGTTCCCCCATTTCAAAGCAATTGTTAGTCATCGAGTTCTCCCTTGGGGAACAAATTGTTTCATTCCCAGTTGTTCTGATGTTGCCTCAGGTTGTGCTGGAGAGCAGATATTTTTATTATTATTTTCCGCACTTAAAATATATTGAACTATAACAAAGAGCAGGAACAGGGCAGGGATAGGGAAAAAGTCATTTCCTCCTCTGTAACAACAGACATAGTTAGAGTAAGTCAGAGGGAGTCCCTTATTCCCCATCACTGTCCTCCTTCAATCCGTGCTAGAACCTCAGAATCCTTTTCCTTTCCCCAGTTGTGGGATGGGAGACTTCCAAAAATGCTCCCTGTGCTATACCACGTGGCTAAGCTCAGAGAATAAACCCCAAATCTCCCCTGAGCTTTGCTTTTTGAATTCTGTATTTCCGATTGCTTCAAGCCTGGGCATTGTGATTATTAACCAGTTTCTCTAGCACTGTTCCTACCACTGTTTCTGTAACATAGTTTGTTTTTTATGGGACAGGGTTGTTATTCCTTTGCCTAACCCCAACCTGGAAGGCCAGGGTGTCTGTTTTCTCTGGCCCCTCCCCACAGACAAATCTGACAGGGTTGAACCTGCCTGGAGCAAACAAAAAGCCCCACCGGTCACACACACGAAGCAGATAGACATACACAAGACACAGAAGAAACTGAATAAGTTGAGCTATCAACATTTCCAGTTTCCCACAGCATGTTAGTTCTGAAGGTTGTTTAATTTCTTTTTTTTATTGGAACAGGAACTGGGGAAAGAGAACACTTGAGTCAGTGGAATTACAGCAGGAAGGGATAAGTCTCATGATTTGTCACTAACCAAAGGCCTTGTAAACAGAGCGATAATGTTACTGAATGGTCTGGCTAACCCTGCAGTTAGAAACAATCAGCTCTATGGGTGGTAAATTGACAGGCTTTGCTGCTGAACATGAAATAGCAGCTGTTGAAAGGTAATATGCTTCTATTTCAATGCCTCTGGATGTACAGAAAACAATGATCTGTGTTAAAGGCAAGTTGCCATTTCTCAGTGCCCCAATTTCTATTGTGTGTTTACAGGAAGGTTTGAATATGTAGCAGGTAGTTTGATAAAGCTTAGCTATTTTGTGTGTGTAACAGACTCTTGCCCACCTCCAGCAGAGCTTTCAGTCACGTACTATGGCAACTTACTGAATGTCATCCAAATTAGTCCATTCATCCCCATAGTCAGTCTCTGACCGGAATGTTAGAATGAGGCAGAGAACTGGGAAAGTATCGCAGTAGGAATACATTAAAAAGTGGGATTAATCAGAGCTGGGATGCAGACAGAGCCTGTTCTACAGCTGGTGAAGTGCTAGGGACACACTCCCACTAGTACAGGCTCTGAAATAAAGGCAGAAGCAGATCGAAGAGAATTAGCTCATGTGCGAGCTATGGGCAGCTGCCCTGTCAGTGCACCACTCACCTGGCAGGTGTTACACAAAACGCAGCACTTCCCCTCTGGAAGAGAAACACCTCTCCGCTGCCACCACTTCATTATACTGTCCATGAGGCTGTTTGTCCTGCAGGACTTTGATCTCTTTGAGTGGTCCATGGTGAATCATAAAAGAGCAGGAGTCATCCCAATGGAAATCTCTTCACTTCTTTCTTAGTGTTACCTTCTTAGCCCTGGCTTTGGAGATGACATTAGCCTTATCCTGTCTTGATTTTAGGTAGGATTTTGATCACCTTCTGGGGCTTGGCAGCTTACAACTTTTGAGGGCTTTTCTCTGCCGTTTTGGTCCCCGCTGCAGTCAGTACATGCTAGACATGGGCATGGTGACCTTCCTGAGGATCTTGACAGCTTTAGCCAGCTTCTTGGGGGCTATTTTCCTGCTCACAGCCACTGTCATCTTCTCATGCCTTGTTCTGGAGGCCCAGCTGCTGGTTGAATGAGAAGGAGCCAAAGTGCTGGTGACTTTATCCTGCACCAAGTTGCCTTTGCTTGTCAGACTCCTGAACTCCAACTGGACGTGGCTCTTGTTCTTCTGCACAGCACAGCCCTGGACAGGAGGGATCTGCAAATGTACATTCATATGATCCCTTTGTTTAATGGATGAAAACATAAACTCTACACTTAGAGGATTGGAACTGATTTCAGCTGATGGTCAGCTTGGCTAGATTTTTATGCATTTGGACAGTGAAATGTTGAGTGTTTACATTCATTTCAAGCATCCCCGTATAGTGGAGCTCCTGAACATAATGGAGAATGGAAATGAAAATGTTTTCCCTTTTTTCAAAAATAAAAATAAAAAAATAAGAGGCTTATTAGAGGGCACTTGGATTTGAAGCAAGGACCCCTTGATCTTCAGTCAAACACTCTACCACTGAGCTTTACCCCAATGAGAGCAGATACTTTCCCCATTGTAGCTGAAGCACATCAGTGATTCCAATAGCAGGGGCAGGTTCTCTCTGGGGCACAGAGATATTTCGGGGAGTTGGTGGCTCCTTTCTTTCCTCACTCTGGAGTAAACTCAGTTTTTTATTCCATGGTACATGTTTATGGAATAACAACAGCAGCTTGAAGAAAGAGGAGAGTAACTATCTCATTCTCAGAGCTGCTGAAGGTGGCCACGTCCCCTCTGTCTGACCATTGCCATTGCAGGAGAGAAGGTTTCAATGGAATTGAATGCCCTGGGTCAAACTAGAGACACAGAAAGGTAACGAACAGCAAAGGAAATTGTGTCGGTATGTGAAACTGAGGAGGGACGTGAAATGCTCACAGGGTGGCGCAATACCCTAATCCAGGCCTGCACAACTCGTAAAGTGGCAAGGGCCACATTACTCTAAAGTAAACAGCTGAGGGCCAAAACCCCCTTTGCCTGTGATGAGTGGCTCATACTGCAGTCTGCCCCAGTGAATGAGGGCTAGATGGAGACTGGGTAATAGCTAAGACTGAGGTGAAGTGGGGATAGTGGGTGGAGGTTCCCCTGGGATGGGGAGAGCCATAACTTTAGGGGTACTGCCAGGGGGTACTGTCAGGTTAAAAGGGGCACCGGAGTCCTGGGAGTGACGGAGCCAGCTGCAGTAAGGCAGATCACCGGCCTGCGGTGGGCGCTCTGACATCTGGAGAGCTAATTCCCAAGATGATCAGCAGGAGGTGCCACCAGGTGAGTCTGCCCCTGCTTACATTGGGGAAGAATGAACATGGTTTTTGTAAAGGAAAATCATGCCTCGGAAATCTACTATAATTCTTTGAGAGAGTCAACAAGCATGTGGATAAAGGTGATCCCGTGGATATAATATACTTAGATTTTCAGAAAACCTTTGACAAGGTCTCTCCTCAAAGGCTCTGAAGCAAAATGGGATAAGATGGAAGGTCCTCTCTGGGATAGGTATGGTTCAAGGCAAGAAATAAAGGCTCTGATTTATAGAATGGAGAGGTAAATAGTGGTGTCCCCCTGGGGTCTCTAGTGGGTCCAGCACTGTTCAACATACTCCTAAGTGATCTGGAAAAAGGGGTAAAAACAGTGAGATGGAAACATTTGCAGATGATACAAACCAACTCAAGTTAGTTATGTCCAAAAGAGAGTGCAAAGTGTGACAAAGGGATTTCACCAAACTGTGTGACTGGGCAGCAAAAAGGCAGATGAAATGCAATGTGGATAAATGCAAAGTAATGCACATGGGAAAACATGATCTCAACTCTACATCTAAACTGATGGGGTCAAAATTTTGCTCTTACAACTTAAGAAAGAGATCTTGGAGTTACTGTGGATACTTCTCTGAAAACATCTACTCAATGTGCATCGGCAGTCAAAAAAGCGAGCAAAATGTTGGGAAGTCATTAGGAAAGGGATGGCTAGCAAGACAGAAATATAATATTGCCTGTCTATGAATCTATGGTATGCCCACATCCTGAATATTGGAGCTGGTCCCCCATCTCAAAGAGATATATCGGAATTGGGAAAGGTACAGAAAAGAGCAACCAAAATAATTAGGAGTCTTGAACAGTTTCCGTGTGAGGTGAGATTAATAAGACTGAGGGGAGTTTTCAGCTTGGAAAAGAGATGACTAAGGGGGGACGAGGATAGAGATCTATAAAATGATGACAAGTTTGGAGAAGGTAAATAAGGAAGTATCGGGGTAGCCGTGTTAGTCTGGATCTGTAAGGAAGTGTTATTTACTCCTCATAACACAAGAACTAGCGGTCACCCGATGAAATGAATAGACAGCTGGTTTAAAACAAACCAAAGAAAGTATTTCTTCACCCAACACACAGTCAACCTAGGGAAACTTTGCCAGAGGATGTTGTGAGGGCCAAGACTATAACACCAAAGAACTAGATAAGTTGATGGAGGAGAGGTCCATCATTGGCTATTAGCCAGGATGGGCAAGGATATAAAACCATGTTCTTGAAGTGTCCCTAACCTCTGTTTGCCGGAAGCTGGGAATGGGTAATGGGATGGATTGCTTGATGATTCCCTGTTCTGTCGATTCCCTCGCGGGCACTTGGCATTGGCCACTGTGAGAGGATAGGATTCTAGGGTGGCTGGACCATTGGTCTGATCCAGTATGGCTGTTCTTATGACCAATAGAGGGCAGTCCATACCAGCAATATTTATATTTGATGCACTGAAAGGGCTAACTTTCCAAAGGCGATCAAAATGATTAGTGAAAGTGTTTTGGAGAAAAACACTTAACAGAACAATGTAAATGAAAATTGGAAACTGTTGTTTAAGGAGCTTGTTAGATGGGGCATAAGCCACGTTGCATAATTAGCTGAGCTTGCAATGGCCTTCCACTCAACTCGCTGACATTTCTCCATCTGCAAATGTGGTACCCATTTTAAAATCTAGATCCAATCAATTACAACACGTCAGGGAAGATTC
The DNA here is from genome assembly GCF_025201925.1 of Gopherus flavomarginatus. Lineage (NCBI taxonomy): Eukaryota > Metazoa > Chordata > Testudines > Testudinidae > Gopherus > Gopherus flavomarginatus. Next base: position 4,356,301 of record NC_066639.1, read on the forward strand.
TAGGCATCAATGATCCGATCATTGGGTTGATGGAGGTAAACAAGACATTCTCATAAGGCTCCCTCCCTCTTCCCAAGAGCCATCCTCATCCTCTCTGCCCTTTCTGCTCCACATCCTCTGCAAACTTTCGAAGACAGATGCCTGGTGATGGCCTTTGCTCGTGGGGATGTCGCCTAGCGGTGAGGGTTTTGGTCCCGCGGGACAGGAGGGTGCAGCAGATGGCAGGGGAGCCCAGGGCTTCCCATGGGCTCTGACCCAGGCCACTCTGAGGGCAACACTTCCTACCACCCTGCTATTTTCCAAAGTTTGAAGTTTATCACAGGAAACTCTGACGAGTGTCAGCTCACTGCTTGGCACTTCTTCTCAGCTGGGCATGTCATGGCAGCTTTCTCCTTCTTGGGGCGGCAGCTGTCTCAGTTACGCTGACAGATCTGGGTTGGTAACTTGTCAGTGGGTGAGGTCGAAGTGGGAACTCAGGAGCTTAGTGCATGGGCCTCTATAGCATGAACTAAAAGCCACCTGGCTGCTAGCTAAGACTGTAAAAAAGACTCGTTTTCTCTCTCCCTCTAAGTGATCTTGGTGCCACTAGCTGGCACACAGCACCGCACCCTGGAGGTGTGTGAGTTACATACGTCCCCTAGCTGAGGAAGCGCATCCTGAGCTTCAGAGAGTTCCCAGCTATAATCCCAGACGACCCCTGTAACAATTGGCCTCTGGCAGGACACTGCTGAGAGTATCAATTCAGGACAAATTTCTTGGAGCAGGGCAGTCACAGTCCTGCCTAGAATATGAGGCAAGTGTACTAGAGAACCAGAGATCACAGCCGCTCCGTGTCAGAGCCCCAGAGATCCGGCAGAAATGATGAGCTGCATGCCATTCTAGGGTGTGCCCCTGCAACAACCCCACCTGTTGCTTTCCTCCTCCCCCAACCCTTCTGGGCTACAGTGGCAATGTCCCCCCCATTTGTGTAATGGAGTAATAAAGAATGCAGGATTGAGAAACCCGACTTCTTAGTGAGATAAAATGAGGGGGAGGAAGCTGCTATGATAGTCCAGGCAGGACATTAAACGGTGGGGGGGAGAGGAGCCCAGCCTCCTGCTGCTATGATAGTCCAGGCAGTACAGAATCTTTTCATTAGACTTGAAAGGGCAGGGAGGGGCTGATGGAGCTCAGCCTCTAGTTGCTATGATGGAGACAGTTACCAGCTGTTCTGTACTATCTGCCAGGAATGACCAAGGGTCATTCTCATTTTTACCCACATGCCCCAGGCGACCTCACCGAGGCCAGCCAGGAGCACTCACAGGCTGATGGTGACAATGGATAGCAGTCATATTGTACCATCTGCCACCAGGAAGAGGATGCTGGTGTTCAGTGCTACAGCACCTCGTCTACCAGCAGCATGCGGTAGACATAGGGTGACATTGAAAAAAGGCGAGAAACTTTTTTTTCCCTTTTCTTTCGGGGGGCGGAAGGGTGTAAATTGATGACATATACCCTGAAATACCCGGGAAAATGTTTTTGACTCTTCAGGCACTGGGAGCTCAGCCAAGAATGCAAATGCTTTTTAGAGACTGCGGGGATTGTGGGATAGCTGGAGTCCTCAGTACGCTCTCCCTCCCTCCATGAGCATCCATTTGATTCTTTGGCTTTCCGTTACGCTTGTCACGCAGCACTGTGCTGTGGGCTCTGTATCATAGCCTCGAGATTTTTTCAAATGCTTTGACATTTCGTCTTCTCTAACGGAGCTGTGATAGAACAGATTTGTCTCCCCGTAGAGTGATCAGATCCAGTATCTCCTGTACGGTCTATAGTGGAGCTCTTTTTGGATTTGGGACAGCATCACCACCTGTGCTGATCAGAGCTCCACGCTGGGCAAACAGGAAATGAAATTCAAAAGTTCGCAGAGCTTTTCCTGTCTACCTGGCCAGTGCATCCGAGTTCAGATTGCTGTCCAGAGTGGTCACAATGGTGCACTGTGGGATAGCGCTCAGAGGCCAATACCGTTGATTTGCAGAGCAGTACAGCAGAATGTCTAACATCTTCTCTTTGCTAAGATAATATTCGGGTTCAACTCCATCATAGCAAACAGAAGCTTCCTACCCCTGGGCTGCTCTCCAGTACTGAGCCTCCTGCACACAGACCATCTGAGACTTGCACAGTGTTACCACACCCTTGCCCTCAACCTGAGTTTTCCCTGTGAGTCACTGCCTTCCCTTACTCCTCACTGAGCCCCACAGTTCACGCAAACATATGCCCCCAGAGTGCTGACAACCCCCAAGGCAAGAACACACCCTTGGGCACCTTTACTGACAAAGCCTACAACACTCAACATGGAAATGAGGCAGAATTGGCCCCCCAAGTTTCACATGCACCTCTCTGTGTAGCACAGGCACAGCTCTGCCCAGCTGCTCCAACCCATCCCTCCATCAGCCAGTCACAGCTACAGCTGGCCCAGTGCACACAGCTGGAGGCATGTGGATAGATGCTGGAATTCCCGTCTGTGCTGTGTTCACAGATGGGAATCCCAGCAACTATGACTTTCTTAGGTGCCTCCTTCTGACACTTGTCAGAAAAAACAACCAGTTTCTTTTGCAAGTATTTGCATTGCAAGGCAGAGGCAGTCTTCTCTGTTTCCTCAAAGGATTGACCAAAAGGTGGGAAGAGCGGACACGTTTGGCAAAGCACCACTGAGAGCTGCATCTCTAACCTCCACTTTACCTGGCAGGTGCCTTGGCCAGCTTAGCCATGGTGCTGCTGTCTGGGACTTTTCTCCCAGCTGCTCCATTTTTCATCAGTGACAATCAAAAGGAAGGTGACATGACATCTGTGTGTGGACATCCCCAGCAAACCACAAGGACATGGGACACAGAATCTCATGTTGCAGCAATTGCAGTCAAAGCAACCACCATGCTAATACCAGTCACAGCAGCCTTTTCATCAACTCCAGGCTTGTGATTTGATTCTTTCCAGTGCTTCTCGCCAAAGAAGCCTTTTCTTTAGCAAGCAATTACTTGTGTTGCCAAGGGAGGTGGTCTCTGCTTCCCAGAAAGACACAGGAAAATGTGAGTGAGGAGACAAAAGCCATACAACAAGGCACCACTGAGAATTGAACCCAGGATCTCCTGTTTATTTAACAGCTGCTTTAGCCAGCTAAGCCATGGTGCCTGCCTCAAAAAAGTATTTGCAACTGTTTTATTTGATGGCCCAGGACAACACCTGCAAATTCCAAAGTACAGATGTTCCCCATTTCCCTCAAGACTTGCAAGGAAGAACTGGCAGGCCAAGCCAGGATGTGTCTCTTACATCCTTATTAATATGTGTGAACAAAGAAATTGTATGTTGCTTCTGCCCAGCCAGATGGGTTTGTTAGTATAATGGAAAAGTGAAGGGATAGAGCTAAAGTGTTACTAGCCTGGCACACACCGATGGGGAAACCTAGAGAAAGTGGTGCCAGCCCTTTGATGGGTCAGCTGGCAGAGCAGAGGACTTGAGCCGGCACTCAGGAAGTCATCCTTACGTCGCCCTTGTGACTCCAGCTTGAGGGAGAGCTGCTTTTTCTTCCTCTTGCTGAGAAAGAGCAAGAGAAGAATGAAAGGTCAGGTGGGCCAACTCGGTGCAGAAGCCCAAGCTGTCTTTTCCTGCTGCATAGCCTGAAATGAGGGACTCGGGGCAGTTAAAGGCACTGCTGCACTTTCAGAAAACATCCCCACCCCTGCACAAAGGGGGATAGAAGAGCCTGTTAGTCTAGTACGCTCCCAACTGAACTATTTCAGCAGCTGCTAGGTTTCTTTTTGGCCTCCTGCTTTTCTGTGTGGGATGTTTTTTTCAGCTGTGGCACAGAAAAAGGACGTCACGGCGAGCAGCCCATGAAGACAAGATTTACTTTTGCCTTCCTCAGATGGTTGGGGAGAGCGAGGAGCAGCACTATGTGCTCCATGTGTCCTGGTCACTTTCCCCACCTGGGCTGTGCTGTGAGGGGAGCATCAGAAGCTGCTGCTCTCTGCCCTCCCGCTATGCAGCCCAGCTGAGGAAAGTGACCTGGATGCAGGGAGCTCGGATGATCTCGCTTCTCGACCCCCCACCCCTGCTAGGGAAGGCTGCTATGTGCTGTCTTTATGGCTGCACTTTCAGTGATGGAGGTTTCTCTATCCCATTGTTCCAGGGGCCTCCTACTAGATTGCCAGCTGCTTTTCATCTGCAGTGTGGAGACTGCTTGTGTGTGGAGAGAGACAGTGTGTGTGTTGGGGAAGGGTGAGTGTGTTGAGGTAGGTAGGAGCAGATCATTATTATCCCTACTTGAAAGAGGGAGAAGCTAAGGCTGAGAAAGGAGAATTGACTTGTCTTAGGTCACACAGCCAGTCAGAGGCAGAGTTGGGAATAGGAACCCAGAGCCCTGATTTTCAAATTTACCTTCGGATCTTGAATTTCAGACATTCAATGACCGGAATAAATTGCTCTCAGAGGAGCTCCAGACCAACAACAGTGCACAGTAATTATTCAGCAAGTATTTGAGGAGAACTGCAATGTTAGAGAGAATCATGAACTGCTCAGAGACAATTAATGCAGAGAAGCAGCAAAATTCATCAAACATAGAACTGGTTCTGACTTATTTCCTTGGTCTTAAAAGAGACCAACAAGGACCTGAGTCTCCTCCCTGTCAATAACCCCCTGCTCAGGCAACCAGGGTAGAGACTGAGAACGGAAGGCTGAGGGTTCTCACCAGAGAGCCCAAAAGATGGCCCAGGTCACTGGTGGGGATCACTGCCTGAGCACTATTTCAGCCCGACATATTTGGCTGGACTCTCCACAGTGAGAGCTGCAGAGCACTCCCCTGAAAAACACACACACACGTGTCTCCTAGTGTTGGGAGGGGAACAGGAGAAAGGAGAAAAGCAAGAGACAAAGAAAAAGGAGAGAGGGATGGATGGAGGAAACGGTGAAACAAAAAGGACAAACCCTAATGTCTGCAGTGATTCTAAGGGACAAAATCCCAGGTGTGGAATAAAATTCTGCCTCCTTAAGCTCCTGTTTTCCATGCCTAGAATTCAGCTGTCACCAGATGGATCAGACTGAACAGGTTTCAAACCTCCAGGAGGCTCTTACCTTCTAAACAGGGACGGCTGTTTTCTAGTAAAATCACTACAAGAGAAGGAAAAAACTCGAAAGAGGTTCCTCCTGGTGCTCACATCTCTGAACCCGAATACTCTCTCAATCCTCAAAGACAGACTTGGAGAAGGAGACTTGCTGAAGCAAAGCCACAGGGGTCTCTGAGGTTTCACTGGCCCCTTGCCCCTGTCCTGCCTGGCTGATGTCAGCGTCTCTCTGTGAGGTCACCAGCGCCCCATCACCTTTGACCAATACTCTGAGGCCCTGCAAAAGGCCTTTTTGATGTCACTGCCACACCCCTCCCTTGCTGTGTTAATGTCCTTCCCTGGCCAGACACTTTGGAGGTTTGAGCTACTCCCTGTGAATCACCCCACTCAAGGACCGTTCGTTCTAGGCAGCAAGCCGGATAGACAGGAAAACATCAGACGCTGTTCCCAATGTTACACTCGGTTTTTCAGAAATGCATCGACTTTATGGCCAGAAGAGACCATTAGAGCATCTAGTCATATAATCATAGAATATCAGGGTTGGAAGGGACCTCAGGAGGTATCTAGTCCAATCCACTGCTCAAAGCAGGAGCAATCCTCAACTAAATCATCCCAGCCAGGGCTTTGTCAAGGCTGACCTTAAAAACTTCTAAGGAAGGAGATTCCGCCACCTCCCTAGGTAACACATTCCAGTGCTTCACCACCCTCCTAATGAAAAAGCTTTTCCCTAATATCCAACCCAAACCTCCCCCATTGCAACTTGAGACCATTACTGCTTGTTCTGTCATCAAGTACCACAGAGAACAGTCTAGATCCATCCTCTTTGGAATTCCCTTTCAGGTACTTGAAAGCAGCTATCAAATCCCCCCTCAGTCTTCTCTTCTGCAGACTAAACAAGCCCAGTTCCCTCAGTCTTTCCTCATAAGTCATGTGCTCCAGACCCCTAATCATTTTTGTTGCCCTCTGCTGGACTCTTTCCAATGTTTCCACATCCTTCTTGTAGTGTGGGGCCCAAAACTGGACACAGTACTCCAGATGAAGCCTCACCAATGTCAAATAGAGGGGAATGATCACATCCCTCGATCTGCTGGCAATGCCCCTACTTATTCAGCCCAAAATGCCATTAGCCTTCTTGGCAACAAGGGCACCCTGCTGACTTATATCCAGCTTCTAATCCACTGTAACCCTTAGGTCCTTTTCTGCAGAACTGCTGCCTGGCCATCCGGTCCCTAATCTGTAACAGTGAAGGGATTCTTCCGTCCTAAGTGCAGGATTCTGCACTCGTCCTTGTTGAACCTCATCAGATTTCTTTTGCCCCAGTCCTCTAATTTGTCTAGGTCCCTCTGTATCCTATCCCTACACTCCAGCATATATAACACTCCTCCCAGTTTAGTGTCATCTGCAAACTTGCTGAGGGTGCAATCCACACCATCCTCCAGATCATCAATGAAGATATTGAACAAAACCAGCCCCAGGACCGACCCTTGGGGCACTGCGCTTGAAACCGGCTGCCAATTAGACATGGAGCCATTGATCACTGCCCATTGAGCCTGACGATCTAGCCAGCTTTCTATCCATTTTACAGTCCATTCATCCAGCCCATACTTCTTTAACTTGCTGGCAAGAATACTGTGGGAGACCATATCAAAAGCTTTGCTAAAGTCAAGGAATAACACATCCACTGCTTTCCCCTCATCCACAGAGTCAGTTATCTCCTCATGGAAGGCAATTAGGTTAGTCAGGCATGACTTGCCCTTGGTGAATCCATGCTGACTGTTCCTGATCAGTTTTCCTCTCCTCTAAGTGCTTCAGAATTGATTCCTTGAGGACCTGCTCCATGATTTTTCCAGGGACTGAGGTGAGGCTGACTGGCCTGTAGTTCCCTGGATCCTCTTTCTTCCCTTTTTTAAAGATAGGCACTACAGTAGCCTTTTTCCAGTCATCCGGGACCTCCCCCGATCGCCATGAGTTTTCAAAGATAATGGCCAATGGGCTCTGCAATCACATCCGCCAACTCCTTTAGCACCCTCGGATGCAGCGCATTCGGCCCCATGGACATGTGCTCGTCTCCAGTTTTTCTAAATAGTCCCGAACCACTTCTTTCTCCACAGAGGGCTGGTCACCTCCTCCCCATACTGTGCTGCCCAGTGCAGCACTCTGGGAGCTGACCTTGTTTGTGAAGACAGAGGCAAAAAAATCATTGAGTACATTAGCTTTTTCCACATCCTCTGTCCACTAAGTTACCTCCCTCATTCAGTAAGGGGCCCACACTTCCTTGACTTTCTTCATGTTACTAACATACCTGAAGAAACCCTTCTTGTTACTCTTAACATCTCTTGCTAGCTGCAACTCCATGTGTGATTTGGCCTTCCTGATTTCACTCCTGGATGCCTGAGCAATATTTTTATACTCCTCCCTGGCCATTTCTCCAATCTTCCACTTCTTGGAAGCTTCTTTTTTGCGTTTAAGATCAGCAAGGATTTCACTGTTAAGCCAAGCTGGTCGCCTGCCATATTTACTATTCTTTCTGTACATCTGGATGGTTTTTTCCTGCAACCTCAGTAAGGATTCTTTAATCTTTTAGAGGATTGGAACTGATTTCAGTGGAGTCACATGTTTCCTAGGTTTTTATGCATTTGCACAGGAAAATATTGAGTGTTTCCATTCATTTCAGGGATCCCTATTCAGTGGAACTCCTCAACATAATGGAAATGTAATTATTTTTGTTGAAAGAAAAGGTTTATAAGGGGGCACTGGGATTAGAGCCAAGGACTACTTGATCTGCAGTCAAACATTCTGCCACTGAGCTATACCCCACGATTGCTGTGGGGGTAAGTCAGTGATCTTAAAGATTTTGAAGGACAGGCCCTGCCTCAGAGATCTCCTGTTCTCTTCCCAGACCACAGTGCTTTTAAAAATGGGGTTTGATTAAACTTATAGATACATGTAGACACCACAGCTTGCACACCCACCACATAACTTCCCCCAATGACATAGCTACCACCTCTCTGGGAGAAGGATTAACTGCACGGACGGAACAGCTCTCTCCTCTCTGCTTAGAGCCTCTTCATTCTTTATGACTAGGTAGGAAAGAACCTCCTGAATGACAGTAACCAACTGACCAAATATTGGTGGGTCTGCATTCAATATGGGTAACTGGTTGTATTGGGCTGGATGAGTAGGAGTATTGCCAGCAGATCGAGGGAAGTGATTATTCCCCTCTATTTGGCACTGGTGAGGCCACATCTGGAGCATTGTGTCCAGTTTTTGCCCTCCCACTACAGAAACAAATTGGAGAAGTCTAGGGGAGGGCAACAAAAATGATTAGGGGGCAGGGGACTTACGAGGAGAGGCTGAGGCACGGTCACCCAGAGGGGGGGGCAAGTGGGGCAATTTACCCAGGCCCTGCAGGGATCCCATGAGAACATAGTATTGCAACTTTTTTTTATGGAAGGGGCCCTCAAAATTGTTTTGCCTCAGGCTTCTCCGAATCCTCTGGGTGGACCTGCCCACTCCACCTCTTTGACTCATTCTCCTCCCTCTGAGGCCCCACCTGTGCTCTGCCCTCACTCCCATTTGGCCATTTCCCACCCCTGCTCTTCCTCTTTGGCTGACGCCTGCTTGGTCCACCTTTTGCTTGCTCCTTCTCCTCCCCGAAAGCCTCCTTGTGCCTCTCCACCCCCTACCCCAAGGTCTTCCTGCTTCCCCCACCTCTCTGCCCCTCCCCTGAGACTCGCCCTGTCCACCTCTTTCCTCAGTCATCTCTTGTTATTCCTTGAAACATCAAGGATGGAATAAAAAGCCGAGTTTACTCCAGGGTAAGGAAAGAAAGGAGCCACCAACCCCTTGGCAAATCTCAGTGCCCCAGAGAAAACCTGCCCCCTGCTATTGCAATCCCTGATGTGCTGGGGATATGATGGTAAAGGAAACTGTCTGAATGATCAAGGCAGGAAATGGACAGCAATCTACAGGAACGTCATTGACCACAAACACACTCTCCTCATGCTCCAACCAGAAGGGAAATGAGCAGGAATTCTTGCAGTTCAGCCAGGGACACACTTACACAATGGCACAGCAGTGTGTGTGTTGTGGAAGCTGGTCTGAGGGAACATCTGGAACTTGATCACTCAATGAGAACAGAACTGGAGTGTAGTGAGAGACACATCTTGAGCAAGTAGTTGTGGCTGAGTGGTTATGGTGATGGGCTTAAAAATCCTATTGGGGTCCCCCCACCCCCACAGGTTCAAATCTTGTCAACTACAGAGTAAGTTGTGGTCCTTTAGTTTCAACAGAGTTGGGTCTTGTCTTGCTCTCAAGCCATATCTACACTATTAGATAATGTGGCTTTAAAGTGTTTTAATTAAACAGCTGTTGCATGTCCACACTATGCCTCTTGTCTTACCAGAGCACATCCAGGCTAGAATCTTGGATGGCCACAGAGAGCAGTGCACTGTGTGTAGCTGTGCAACTGGCTGCAGGTGCTTTGGGAAGGGTGTGCAATGCCTCACAGGCTGGTACAGCATCACATGATGCAGGTTTCTCTATCCCATTGTTCCATGGGAATCCCTACTAGATTGCCAGCTGCTTTTCAACTGCAATGTGTTTGGGTGCGGGGGGGAAGAGTGAGTGAGTGTGTGTTTGTGTGTGTGGGGAGAAGGGAGTGTGTGTGTTGGGGAAGAGTGAGTGTGTTGGTCACTCGTGTGCCCACACTGTCTCTAAGTTCAGACAGCTGCTGCAAGCAACCAGTCCTGAGGAAGGGGGAGGGACACAGCCCTCACTGGCTCAGCTCAGCACAGCTCAGCACAGCAGCCTCTGTCACACATGCACGCTGCGGCCTGCTTAGCTCTTGTCAGGTGTGCTGGAACAGGGGGTTAGGGGGTCATGGCCCCACCACTCTTTACCGGCTGTTAGGACAAGTGGTGGAGGGGGGGGGAAAGGGTGGAGTCTTGGGAGGAAGAGGTGTTCTGTGGGTGTGGCCTCAGAGGGAAGGGGTGGTGTGAGTGTGGTTCCTTGGGGAAGGGGTGTCATGAGAGCGCCACAGTTCAGACAACGGTGTCCCCTGCCCCACTGTAAGGAAGCTCCCACCGCCCCTGCTCTGTGTTCGTAGTGCAGGAGAGAGCAGCATCTATGGCAGTGATTTGTTCCCTGGGGGCTCCAGCAGAAGGGCTTGGGAGGTGATTTAAAGGTCCCAGGGCTCCGGACAGGGGGGGCTCAGGAGGCGATTTAAAGGGCCTGGGGCTCCGGCCACTGCAGGGAGCCCTGGGCCCTTTAAATCACCAGACTGGGAAAGCCAGGCCGGGCTGGCACAGCGTACCCGCTCTTGCCAGTACCCCATAACAGAACATGCTGGCTTACTTTCACCTCTGGAAGCTCCTCACATGGCTCAATAACTGGTTAAAAGCTGGGAAACAAAGGGTAGGAATAAATGGTCAGTTTTCAGGATGCAAATTGGTACCTAGTGGTGTCTATACTGGGGCCAGGACTAGTCAACATATTGATAAACGATCTCCTAAAAAGAGAGGTGACAAAATTTGCAGATGATCCAAAACTACAGAGGACAGTTAAGTCCAAAGCAGCCTGTGAGGAGCTAAAAAGAGATTTCACAAAACTAGGTGAAAGGGCAACAAAATGGCAGATGAAATTCAATGCTGATAAATGCAAAGTGATGCACATTGGCAAACACAATCTCAACTCTACATATAAAACGATGGGATGTCAAATAGCTGTTGCCACTCAAGTGAGAGATCTTGGAGTCACTGTGGATAGTTCTCTGCAAACATCCACTCAGTGTGCAGTGGTCGGTAAAAAGCGAACAGAATGTTGGGAATCATTAGGAAAGAGATAGAAATAAGAGAGAAAATCTTATTGCCGCTGTATAAATCCATGGTACGCTCACATCTTGAATGCTGCATGCAGATACGGTCACCCCATCTCCGAAAAGATGTATTGGAATTGGAAAAGGTTCAGAAAAGGGGTATGGAGTGTCTGCCATATGAAGAGAGAATAATAAGCCTGGGACTTTTCAGCTTGGAGAAAAGATGACCAAGGGGAAATATGATAGAGGTCTATAAAATCATGACTGGTGTGGAGAAAGTAAATAAGGAAGTGTTACTTATTCCTTCTCATAACACAATAACTAGGGGTCACCAAGTGAAATTAATAGGCAGCACATTTAAAACAAACAAACAGAAGTATTTTTTCACACAATGCACAGTCAACGTGTGGAACTCCTTGCCAGAGGATCTTGTGAAGGCCAAGACCTATAACAGGGCTCAAAAAAAGAGCTAAATCAATTCATGGAGGACATGCTCTGAGCCAGGATGGGCAGGGAAGATGTCCCTAATCTCTGTTTGCTAGGAGTGGGTGACAGGGGATAGATCACTTGATAATTATCTGTTCTGTTCATTCCCTCTGGGGCACCTGGCTTTGGCCGCTATGGGAAGACAGGACACTGGGCGAGATGGACCCAGTCTGACCCAGTCTGGCTGCTCTTACGTCTTTATGCTCCTTTCATACAGATGCCTGGGAATTCTGCCTCACAATGTGTCCCTGAGGTATCAGCCAAAATGCCCAGACAGGCAAACACTCTGGGCTCCTGAAGCCTCTGCCCCCCACCTAGTGCCTATGGCTCATGCCTGACCCTTGCTGCTGCTCCTTGCTGTAGAAGGTGAAAGGAGTGGAGGCAGCACAGGAGCCTTCTGGGGATGCAGATCTGAGGCTTTGGGGAGAGACACATTGTCTGAGACATCAGAGCGCTGTAAACAATGCAGCCACCCCCTCAATCAGGGGTCTGTTCCAGCCCTGAGTCTGGGCTACCACGATCCCTCCCACAGAGCAGGGTGCCCACAGATTACAGCCTGAAAATAGGCATGTGACACTAACTCCTGTTCTCCCTGACAGGGCCTCCCCTAGACCAAGGGGCACCCCAGGCAAGATGTGTCTTTCGGTGCCCCCCCCCCATTTTAAATTTCGAATATCTTATTTTTCATTGCATTTGTAGCTCACTTTCATGATTCGATGCATGACTTTCTCTGTCATATAAGATGCTAAATTTGCAGGCTAGGTTCTGTAAACCTGTATTTATTCATGCCACATATAAGCAAATAAAACAAATTCATTTCCTCTAAGGATATAGAAACTTTTTAATTTTGACAGTAACTGAAATGTACTAACACCGAGCAATGGAACTGTCACCAGCACAGGGCTGGCCAGTATTAAGTAGTGTTACAGTAGGAGACAGCGTTAGGATGTTAACCCCAGGCCTTTAGTTGAAAGTTCGCTTCTCTCGCCTTTCCCCCATGAGCTGAAGCGCAGCATTTTGAGAGATCCAGAGGACTAGTTGATGACATTTCCAAGGACTAAAATAGCAAGCGATGTCCATCTTGCATTTGCCATTGTTGACTGGAGAGATGTTCTATTGAGAATGATGAGTCCTAGTCAGTTGCTTTCTGGAAAGATGTAAAAGCAGCAAAGAATCCTGTGGCACCTTATAGACTAACAGACGTTTTGGAGCATGAGCTTTCTTGGGTGAATACCCACTTCCTCAGATGCATGTCTGGAAAGATCGGTTTTCCCCTTTAGGCTTGGGAGGAGCCTGCGAGCTGTGGGTGAGGTTGTTCCAGAGAGAACCGCTGCTCCTTTCTTGCCGACCTGGGGGTGCCAGTGACAGCTTGTGAGGGGGCAGGGTGCTGGCTTGAGTGAATGGATATAGGAAACCCCAGCCTGCCCCTCCGGGCCAAGTCCACTGCTTGGCTCCTGCTTTGTGACATCCAGATTTAAATCTTTCCAGCATGTGCTGCATCTCATGTATTAAGCCTTCGTGGTGGGCCTGGTCCTTGCCAAAGTAGCTCAGCTGGGAGTGCATTGGATTGAAGATCTAAAGGTTTCTGGTTTGATGCCAGGCGTTAGCACCCTCTTCACCCTGGGCGTGTCATGCTGGGCTTTCTTCTGGGTGTGCGGCTGTGCCCTGAACTCACCAGTGTTCCTAATTTCAGAGGCAACACTAGCCAGAGGGCGTGTGTGGGGTCATGTGCCCTACCTGGGTTAGCTATCGCCTGCTACATCATGTGGTGCTGTCAGGCCCCCTCCCTGTACAGCAGCTGCTGCAGGGGTGAGTGGAGAGGGGCTGTCTTTGCTGCTTCCTCTCCCTGCACTGTTCACAGCTGGGGGGGCTGTTGATTGCAAGGGGATGGGGCTGAACCTTGACATTGTGCCCCCCCCCTTCAGGAGACACCAGTCGTCTGCGCCTGGTTGGAAGCTCCGCAGCTAGAGGAAAAAGTGGTTTTCTGCACCAGAGCTGCCAGCTCTTACTTTCTTTCTCATGACGGGGAGGAAAAACGAATCTCTTTTTCAAAGCCCAGTCCTGCCATTGACCGAGGTCTGACTTTCTAAGTTCCTGCTAGAGTGGAGGGATTTAGAGTTAGTGGGGCCCTGTGCGCATAAAGTGCATTCAACAATCCCCTTCCTCTGAGCTCTGCTATGTCTCCAGTAGCTGCTGTCCCCTTGTAGCAGGAAAGGACGTTTCTACCCATCCAGGAGATCCCAGCCTTGGACGAAAGGCAAACTTCAGGCTTCTCCTCTCTCCCTTCTTGGAATCAAGTTCAGTTTTTTACCAGGAGTTAAAGCAGCCTGAAGCTGCAGAGTCTGGATCAAGGTCACAAGTTCCCAGTGTCTCCGTGGAAGGGAATTTGTTAAATCTCAGATGAGTGGAGTTAAATCAGTTCTCAACCTGAGTCCTTAGGTCTAAATCCTGAGGATATTGTCCCATCATGGGGCCATTTCCCACCTCTCTTTCATACAGAAGCACAATTTTCTTTGCACAGACACAGGAACAGCAAGATCTTTCTCTGTCCCTTGTGCAAAGCAGGTGGCCAAATTCCATGGAAACAATGGCCAAGCAGGTGGGCCCCTGGGCACATCCAGCCCTGGCCATGAGATGTTCCCTCCCCTCTTTCTTTATGCTGCTGTTGTCATTTCATGGAATGTCTGGGATGGGGAAAAGCTGAGTTCACTCCAGCTGAAGGGAAAAAGACCCCTGAAAATCTCAGGCCCTCAGGGAAAACCCAACCCCTGCTACCAGGGTCACTGAGGTGCTGGGGATTTGAGTAGGAAAGGGACTGTCTGAATTATCAAAGTGGGGAATGAATAAACAAACTACAAGATCCACCTCATTAACCACCGACACAGACTAATCCTGCTGCAGATAGAGAGGAAACTGGGAGCGATTCTTTGCTGTGCAGCCATGGAAACACTGACCCAATTGCACTGCAGTGAATGTGCTGGGGAAAGCTGGATTTTACAGGCAGGTGGAAATCGTGGACCCTAGAAACACCTGGAGTCCCCCACACTGCGTCTGCCACCAGGGTTGGGTGTTGAGCTGCTCACAGAGTCCCCCACCACCATTACTTTCTAGCAGGGGATTGCAGCACCACCCACCCACCCAGAGGTGAAAGTAAGCCGGTCCAGTCTGCTATAGCATACCAGCAAGAGCCAGTACGCCATGTTGGACCGCACCGGCGTCCATGGCAGGGATTGAAAGGGCTCTGGACTGCCCATGGCCAGGGCTCTGGCGGCCGGGCTGGGGCCGGGCTTGAAAGGGCTCAGAGCTCCCCGCGGCTGCGGGCAGCCCAGAGCCCTTAAATCCCAGCTGCAGCTGAGATTTAAAGGGCTCAGAGCTCCCAGCCCCCTGCAGGCAGCCCAGAGTCCTTTGAATCCCGGCCACGGCTCTGGTGACCGGGCTGGGGCCGGGATTTAAAGGTCTCGTTGCTCCCCTCAGTGGCAGGAGCTCTGGGCCCTTTAAATCCCTGCCCCAGCCCTGAAAAGCTCGGGGTTCTCCTGGTGGCCGGAGGCCCAGGCTCTTTAATTTGCCCCATGAGCCCCGGGGGGCTCCCAGCGACCTCTTCAGCTAGGAGCCCCTGGTTGATTTAAAGGCTCTGGGTCTCCCAGCCACAGCTGGTGCCCCAGGGCCTTTAACTCTTGAGAGGCCACGCCTCTTCTGGATGATGCCACGCCCCCTCAGGACTCCCACAGTACCAGTAAGTCCTGTAAGTTACTTTCACCCCTGCACCCAGCCAATGCAGTATGAGGGCTGAGTCTTGTATCGCTGCACCCTGGGTCCAGGGCATGCACTCTCTCTTGCCTCCTCTGCTGTGTAGAATCTTGCCCTGCTGCAAAGTGTTCCCCATGAGCAGGTTTGACCCTCAGAGCAGGGACCCACCCAAGGTGGAGGTGTAGCTCAGGGATAAAGCACATGCTTTACATGTATGAGGTCCTGGGTTCAATCCTCAGTATCTCCAGGCTCTTTTTTTTCACCCTGCTGCTTTGCTCATGCCCAGAGGGGATGTGGCCACCAGGCTCCATGCTTGAGCTTCAGTCCTGCTCACTGAGGGGCAAGGGAAAATTGCATGGAAGGTCCTGGGGGAGTTTCTGCTCCTAAGTCACCTCACTATGTTTAAGATTCTCACCTGCTGTGCTGCTTGGGACAATGGTAGATGAGAAGGGCGAATCCTCCAGCACTGGAGGGAAAGGTCCCATCTGCACAGCCCGAGAGGCAAGGAAACAGAGGGGGCCGTCAGTGCTCAGAGAGGAGAGAGGTCAGTGATTTACCCCGACCAGGGGACACTGCCTTTTTGAGGCGGGTGCAGCTGCTTGAGATGGTGCTGACAATGGATAGAAAAAAGGCTGGAGTCAGTGACAGATGGGACCACAGAAGGGGAAGGGGAATGGCAGCCCCACAGAAGGTCCTGGGTGCTCAGATGCCCTGGCCTGTCCTAGAGAGAGAAAAGACCCAGAGGGACCCAGCCCCCCTACAGTGATCCCATGGACAAGAACCTGGTTGGGAGTGAGGTGAAGGCTCCCTCTGGGCAAAGGGGAGCTGAAATCCCTCAGTGTCCTGGAATTTAAGCAATGAAAGCTTCAAACCCTGCACGGGTGTGGGCTGAGGTGCATCAGCAGAAGGTTGGGCTGGACAGAGCTGGCAGGTTTGTATAATTTTTGGTGGTGTCTAGAATGGGACCAAGTGCTGCCCCACCCTAAACCTGTGTAAGGCTCTGGGAGGGAGTTTGGGTGTGGGAGGGAGAGGGGTTGGGATCTGGGAAAGACTTTGTGTTCAGGGTCTGGGCTCAGTCAGAGGATTGGGATGCAGGAGTGGGTGTGGTGGGCAGCGTTCTTGGAGGGAGTTTGGGTGTGGATATGGGGTTTGAGTTGATAAGGAAACCCCCCCGACCCACCTTACCCAAGGCCCCAGGCTTTTTTCTGAGAATAAAGTAAGAGTAGGCCCTTAGCTAGAAGCAAGAGTTTTAACTCCTGCTAAACTTGTTTTTCTGTACAAAGGGCACGCTGAGCAAAAAGATTGTGGTCAGGACCCCAAAAAGAGGAACTAGAATTGGATAAACGGGAACCCAGAAAATCTGTTAAGTTATAACAGCTTTTAGTTTATTATGGTTTATTAAGTTGCTTGTGTGGGCGTAAAATATAACTCATGATCATTTGACCAAAGGTACACCAATAGGTATTTTTGGACCCAAGTTCCTCAAAAAGGCCTGAGCTACATGCAATAGCGTAACCACAAGTAGGTGGAAAACCAGTGTCAATGTCCTGATGATCGCAAAACCTGTAAAATGGGGAAGTAACAAAGGAGCAGGCTTGCAAATTAGCTCATAACTGGTATATTAATAGCAATAGTTTTTAGCAGATGGTTAGAAGATGTTATTGTATTAACCAAAAAGGTATCATCGGACGTATAAGCTCATATGATAATTTGCGGTTTTCAGCTTATAAGCACATGTATCACTGCTGTAAGGCAGAGCGACCTACTCCTTGCTAGGGGACCTGTCGTCTCTTCGTGCATATGCATGTATTCTCTGATAATCAACAAAGGAGCCTCAGGCTGTCCTGATCAACTCAGCACGGTGGTGGTCATTTTCCCACGACAATTTGGTGCGTTGGCCAGGAACCCACGAGAGGGCTTCTCCTGGATCGGAGGACCGCAGACAGTCTCCTTCCAACCCCAGGGCCCAACTAAAAGGTAAGAGACCTTTTGAAACCTCTATCGGGGTTTGGCAGAGGACTGGTCTGTAGGCTCCGGTTTGGGGTAAGTCACAAGCTGGGTTCGAACTTTTAGCCATCAGACAGACCTGACGCCCTTTCTCTAAGGTTTCCAGGTCAAGTAAGTCTCGAAGGTATAAAGCCTTCCAAAGGCTCCAAAGGTTTTAAAGGTATCACCGGCAGCCCACGGACCATGCTCCTTTCGGTCCGGAGAGTCCTGATCTGCTCCTGGGCTAGTACGCCCTGGGAATTGATCGGGGTCCCCTTCTTACTAGGTTTGGTGGGGATCCGGGTTTTAAAGTCTTTCGCTTTGACACCTGTGTCAAGAAAGTGCCTGTGTCTGTGTGTGTGAGGGCCAAGCGGCCAGTGTGAGTGACAGCTGTGGGAAGATGCCCCGAGCCTCCTGCGAAGCGAAAGCTCGTGACCGGGAGTGTCTCGAAGAAAGCCCCACAGCTGAGCTTTTGTGTATGTGTGTGGAGAGATTGTGAAGCTTCCTAGCTGGCAGGCCTTGGTAAGTGGCTAGCCTGTTGGGCGCTTGTGTGTTTCCCCGTCCCTTTTCCCTTCCCTTCCATGACCTATGACCCTGTGACCGCTCCTCGAGCACTGTCCTTTCAGGACCGCAGGGTCCCTTTTCTGCCCACTGGAGCCATAAGCTCCCTTCCCTTCTCGGAGAGGAGGGAAGCCCCCAGGAAAACCGTACCGCTGGGTCCGTAGCTTCAGAAGCATCGTTGGCTTAAGGCTGGTGCTCTGGGCTGACGACAGGCGTGCGGGGACCGCGGGTTCTCCGGGAGGAAGCCCAGTCCCATCCTTTACCTCCTTCCTTGTAGGTACCTGCTGTATGGCGGGTTGGCGAAAGCCTACTCCTATTTCCCCTGCTCAGCGCAGGCAAAGATGCCATTGGTGTTAGAACCGTGGTAATCCTGATCAGCGTTTCCCTTGTATGAGTGGCTTGTGTGGAAGAGGGCTGAAGTGAAAATGGGGTCTAGTCAATCTAAAGGGATTCCTGTCCCACCAAAAGGCACTCCTGCTGCTTATGTGTATGTGCACCGTGGCCCGTTGACATGTAAATATTTGCAAAAGTGGAATTGGTATACCAGAGATGACCCAAAACTGCAATTTCCTGTAGAGGGCAGTTTTGATCTTGACAGGATCGTGCACCTCCGGGGTGCCCTTCTTGCCAATTCTGTAGGACAGGGACAGTTTGATGCTTATTTTGAATGGCATGATGAAATGGGTAAAAGACGTCAGGAATCCCAAGTTAGGGGTCTAAAAGATACCCAAGAAAAATAAGAACTGACTTAGTTAACGAGGTTCTCACCGTATGCCCAAAGAAAACAGATTGGGCAAAAATAAATGCCTGTAAGCAAAATAAGGGAGAAAATCCGGCAGACTTTATGGAGCATATTAAGCAAGTGTTTGAAAGGTATTTGGGATTAAAAATGCAGAACATGCAGCTACGCAGGCAATAGTGGCTGCCTCTGTGCAAGAACTCTTGCCAAAGGTGGGAGAACAGTTAAGAATTAATATAGAAAGAAAAAAGGATGAAACAGAGTCTAAGCTTACGGCCTTACAAATCCAGACTATACAAGATTTCCAGACTATGCAAGATTCCGCTGGGAAAGGGCCCAGGCGGAGACCAAAACAGGCAGTAACTAAAGCCCAACCCTATACTGGAAATAACCCCCTGACTAACCCTAACTCCTCGGCCTGCTTTTTATGTGGCAGAAGGGACATTGGAAAGCCAATTGCCCAAAAGTCCAGTGCAAATACTGTAAAAAGGATGGACCACCTTATCAAAAACTGCCCTACGCGACCCCTAGGCAATACCCACGGCAGGAGGGAGTGCCTCTTCCTGCTCCACCACCCCCTAATAAATGGTGTCCCTACCCCCTGCTTAGTTGACACGGAGCTTCTAGCTCTACTCTAAGGGCACAAGATTTCTCCACTGTGCCCCTTTCTTCCAAAGTTGTGACTGCAGTAGGAGTGAGAAATGCTCCCATTCCCCACTCTGTACCGTTTTTGGTTTTTTTTTGTCTCTCTAACCGACATGCATTTCTCCTTAGTCCATGTTCTCCCGTCAACCCATTAGGAAAAAATTTTGTTGTGTGAATTAAATTGTACAATCTGTTGTACCCAAATGGTATGTATATGGATATGCCTGATCCCGCTCACAATAAGGCCCTGGCAGCTTTTTAAAGGAACACTCTAAGGAGAAGACTGACCCCAGCCCTTCCTCGTTGCAACAGGAACTGTTGGTTAAGGTCTCTCCCTCCCTGTGGGCATTGTGAGCCGATCATGCTGACCAGGTTGGGCACATTGGATCTGCCCAGAGCTGGCTGAAATTTGCCTGAACCCAGCAAGACCACTTCCCAAAAATATAGTTAAATCCCTCCTCTCAAACTATACCGAGGAAGGAATTTTATTGTGCTGCTTATGCTGTTGTTCTCTCCTATTTTATTATTGTTGTAGCCCTGTTATTATTCTCTTTTGTAGTGCACTGATGCTGAGGGGTTGTTGTTGCCTCAGGGAAAGATTGTGTTGAGTCCAGACATGAAAAAAAAAAATGTTGATCGTTGAACAGGATGCCTCTGGATGTGGGTGTGTGTATGTGGATGGGTGTGCGTGGATAGATAGAAGGGGATATGGTCGGGAGGCCCGCTCTCCTTGCCAAATTGGTAGTGAAACAATGCCTGTACCCATAAAAAAAAATAATAATAATGCAGCAAGAAAAAAAGGATCGGGCCCAAACAAACGGCAACCGCGGTTTAAGGAAGTAAGAGAGAAAAAAAAAGTTAAAAGTTAACTCTGTAGTTATTAGAAAAAAATTAAGCAGTAAAACTAAGTACAAATGTTAAAAGAAGGTGTTGCAAAAATCAAAATCTTGGTTTTTTTAGAATGTCTGTAAATAATCAGCACTCTTGGTGTGTATAATTTTTGTTTTATAATAATTGGTGTTGTTTTGGGTTGTAAAAAATATATATATACTTTTGCCAGAACACAAAACTAAACAAGAAAACAATCCAAAGTTGTGGCTGCAACAGGGCAGTCAAGGCCAGGAGAATGGTAAAAGATTTTGAATCTGTTTTGGTAACAAATAGCAGATAGGAACCATTAAAACTTGATCCGCCTACAAAACAAATACAGAAAAATATGGGGAGTAATTTAAGTAATTCCTCAGTTTTGCCTGCAATCAGCAAGGATATTTGTAAAGAAAAAAATATTTTAAGCAAAATAATTTTATTTAAATGTTTAAATGTTGTAATTGCAAGATTTGACCGTAAATAAGGTCACAGACCCCATCCCTTGGACATTAAAGGCTAATAAGACTTTCACTCAGGTTAAGCATGTTCTGGCCTGAGCACTGGCACTGGGCCTCCCTGATTATAGAAACCCTTTACTCTCTATTGTCATTAAAAAAAGGAGGGGATGGCCCTAGGGGTCCTCACGCAAACCCGTTGCATATTTTAGTTCCTCTTTGGACCCAGTAGCTGATGGCTTCCCTTTGAAATTTTTTGTCTTTGTATGCTGCAACCTCTTTCTCCAGCTGTGTCCCCTCATGACCTGGCACTATTGCAAGAGTCAGCGTCTAAAAAGGAGAAGGACGGATGGGGAAAAAATGGGTGTTCTCCACACCTTGTGGTGCACTCCAGATGGTCATCTGGTTGCGCCCCGGGCTATGTTCCCCTACCTTGCTCGCATGGCCCATGGTTTGGCCCGCGTGAGAAAAGGAGGGATGATTGCATCAGGGTTGTGGCATTGGTATGCCTCAAAATTTTTAATCATGGCTCAACAATATTGTAATCCTTGCCCTATTTGTCTGGCACACAACAGTGGAAAACCAGTCCAGACTAGACCTGCAGCTCACCCCACTCCATGAGGACCCTTTGTAAATATTCAGATTGACTTTATAAACATGCCAAAATGCTGTTCTTATCAGTATGTGTTAGTTTTAGTAATATATTTCCTTATAAAAAGGCCTATGTCAAAACAGTTGTGAAGCTTTGGCATACTTGTAAATAGCAACAGTGAATGTAAACCTAATTTTACTGGACAAATTATAACTAAGTTATGTGCAGCTTCACAGATCTACTATGGCCAAATGCACTTACAAGGCCACTTCCAACGCACTCAGCCCTTATAAAATTTCTACCAGGGCACCCAGTGCAACTATCAACAGTGCCCTACTGGCTTTGGCTCAGGTGGACATTTATTTAATAAATGACACAATGCATAATTATCGCCAGGCACTAATAAAATGTGTTAAGTCTTCTTAAATACAGTAGCTCTGCTGCTTGCTGAAACCAGAAGACTGGGTGTACATGGAGGTCCACCAGCGAGGAACTGCCCTGGCTCCATACTGAAAGACCCTTATCAAATCCTGTTAATTACCAACACTGCTGTGAAGTGCCAAGAATTGACTACCTGCCCATGTTCCTCACTGTGATGACTTCTCTGACTAATGATTGGTCTATCTTTCCTTCTGGCGTTGTTGCTCTTTCTGGACGGCAGGAGTGAAGGACAAGGTAAAAGAACTGGTAACTTCTCCTTTGTTTGCTGACAGACCCACTGAGCCTTTGAACTTTGCTAAGAAAACAACCTCTCCACCTGAGGACATAATAAAGCCTCCAAGCTCCAAGCAAGCAAGGTGATTGTGCTAGTAACCTCTCCCTTGCTGCCTCACTGCTGGACAGCTAAGTGAATTAAGACTACGAAATCTCGAAGAATAGCTTGTGGAAGCTAGCCAAAACTACCTAAAAATGAGACTTTTAATGTTCCTTAACCTCTCCTCTTTAATGAACTTGGGATGGGGATGGGAAAGTAATATTTTCAGAATATTTTTCCAATTAGTAGCCTTACTTGTAAGCTCACTGCTGACACCACTAGTAAATAACCAAACATATACCCACAGGACTTGTCTAACCACGGGAATATTTTTCTACTTAGAGGCTATTTCAGTAACCCAAAACATAGCCTGTACCCTGTTATAGTATTTTCTCTCCCATATAACAAACCTAAAGCCTCCTGAAAAAGTATCCGAGTGTATGACCAGCAGTTGTGGTATGATTCTTCTAGGAAAAAGAAACCCAAGAGGGTTCAGATAGACCATACTTAATGCCAGGCTAGGAACTATCAAATTTGCCCTGCCCTTATCCCACTTCCAGATCACTTCTACCTGCCCCAATTGCTCCTGAGGTTGGGTTGGTATAGACTTGGGGTGCATCCTCCTACCAAAGGAGGGATTTAACTGGCTCCTTGCGGGACGGGGCAAATAGTGCCGCTCCTGTCTGAAATATTTACAAAAATCAACAGCATAATGAAAATTGGGCCAATTGGCCCAGGACATAGGCTTATCTCCGGGGCACAAGTAAGCAGTATCTGGGCTGGAGTGGACGAATTACATGTTGTCTCCACCCTTAGTTCTTTAACCCAAGATTTACTGCTAAAATGCTCTTAAGCATCGCTGAAACAGGCATGGGATGTGGGATAAAATGGATATTGGGATTTATTCCCAGTTCAGGTGATTGCCGTACAGTTTAGGTCCCCTCGCCATGCCAGGCTATTCCAGAACTACTAGACGAATCCCATCCTTCCCTTGCTCCCCCCACGGCCTCCCCTTTAGCTGAGCCTCCCGTAGTAACTCCATCCCTCAATATCTCAGAAAATCATATCCGTCCCGAGCCCCAATCAGACCCATATTTACCCAAGACCTCGACCATTATACAATGGCCCAGACCCTCTTCCTCTGGTGATTTGTTTTCCTATTGCGTATCCAAGTTAATCTTCTCATTGCATGGCCATGTATACCAATGGTATGTTAAATGGAATGCGTTTGGTATGGTATATCTTAGTTACCGTAATATAACCTCTTATGTTACTTATACAGGAGAACCTGACCAAGCTGAGATTTACATAGACACATGGGACACTGACCATAATATAGATCTCGTGCTAGTCCCAGGCACTTGTTGGCCATATAGCTAAAAGGGTCCAGAATGTTTTATAGTCACTCATGCCACCCGAACTAATGTTACAGTTGAAAGGATCTGCCTAACCACTGTAGGATTTCTTTGTGTCCAGGATATTCCCCTCACTGCAAATATCACCTGTACTCTACTTCAATACACCCCTTCCCATTCAATTAACACTTCCCTGGCTAAGGAGAGTATTCAGGTTCAAAGCCAACAGTTATGGTATGAGCCCACAGAAAAACCTCACTTATCAGGATTTAAATGGACAATCTTAAATACTACTCTGGGAACTGTCCATTTCTCCCTACCCCTTACTCACTTTCAGATTACTAGCACTTATCCTAACTGCTCAAAGGGTGCAGCCATACGCCTAATGGAACAGCAAGCTCGACTTACAGAAAGCAGAAAAAGGAGAGATATTGTTGACACTCTGCTGCATGGTGCTAACACTGCAACATCAGCTTGGACTGTTTACAAAACACAGGAACATGAGGGTCACTTAGGGCAACTAGACCAGGCCGCAGGATTTATCTCTGGGGCTCAGATTACTGAGGAGAAGGCCGGTATAGGCGCACTCCATACTATCTCAGCACTAAGCATTGTTACCCAGGACCTGCTTAAGCAATGGTCCATCAGGTTACTGTATCAGGAAAGGCATTGCAGTGGGATCAGGCGTGTTCAGAAGTACAGGATTATCTCAATACCATCCTTTGCTCCTTACGTAAGGACCTCGAACAGCAGCGCTGACCCACTGCCCTTACTAATACATCTGGTGTACCCCCCAATTTGTGGCCATGGAGACATACTTGGAAGTTTTCTGGATGGAAATGTTGGCGCTTACAGTGTTTCCTTCCGGGCTTATGGACCTGTGAAAGGATTTTGGGCCCCCACTTATCGTATTCTTCTCCCAGGCCATTGGGGTGGTTTCTTATGGGACTGGATAATCCATCGAGATGTTTGGGAAATTAAGCCTCCTGGCGGTCCTAACCGCTTCTTAATCGGTGCCCTGGCTATAACTCCTGACCTTTGGATAGGTCTGGGTAATCTCTGGACCTATTGGTCCTTACAACCCCCACAACTGCAATGCTTTAGAAAATTACACCCCGGAGAGGTGGTAACTGTCCATCACCGGGTATGTTGAGAGGGTCTTGGCAGTCTGCAAGACTTAACCTTCCATACCCTTTTGTCCGCTAATAGCAGTTGTGTTCATGTCAATTCATCCATCATACATGATGTGGCCTTTAATCTCCACACCAACTCAGGTACTCATAATATTTACTGGCCAGCGGAAAAGGATTATCAGGTTTATTTGGAGTTTCAGGTCCCTTTCGACTGGACATCTGTTATCCCTGACCGATTTCACTCATTGTTATCTCTCCCGTCAGAAATTCAATCTATTTCGCAATTGCAAACTCAAATTCATTATTTAGAAACTGTTTATCAGGAAGCTATGAACGCCCTCCAAACTGTTCACTTAGTATCTTCCCTCTGTGTTAAAAGTGACATTCTCTGCCAATTCACAAAAAGTGTTCAGTCACCCCATCACCCCTGGTACGTATGGCTCCTCCTTGGCATTAGCACGTTTACCGTTGTGTGTATCTGCTGCTGGTGTTGCTGTTGTTGCTGGTCACATTGCACATGTCCTTGTGCAACTTCCCGTTCCTATACCCCACCACAGTTAGTACCTCTTAACCCATTAATGGAATCGACTTTAGCCAATGAGGACCACCTGCGTTATGCCACGCTGAATGCTTCCTTAAAAGAAGCCACCTATGCCAGCATTCCAAACTTAAAGAATCCTCATCCGGAGATCCAGGACTTAATGGATATCCAGAGTGAGGAGTTTGATGCCATGTAAGACAAAGGCATCAAAAAGGAGGGAGTTGATAGGGAAACCCCCCGACCCCACCTTACCCAAGGCCCCAGGCTTTTTTCTGAGAATAAAGTAAGAGTAGGCCCTTAGCTAGAAGCAAGAGTTTTAACTCCTGCTAAACTTGTTTTTTCTGTACAAAGGGCACGCTGAGGCAAAAAAATGTGGTCAGGGCCCAAAAAGAGGAACTAGAATTGGATAAAGGGGAACCAGAAAATCTGTTAAGTTATAACAGCTTTTAGTTTATTATGGTTTATTAAGTTGCTTGTGTGGGCGTAAAATATAACTCATGATCATTTGACCAAAGGTACACCAATAGGTATTTTTGGACCCAAGTTCCTCAAAATTTGCTTCAGAACACAGCTGCTGAAACCGCAAGTAGGTGGAAACCAGGTGTCAAAGTCCTGACAATTACAAAAACCCATAAAAAGGGGAAGTAACAAAAAGCAGGCTTGCAATTAGCTCATAACCGGTATATTAATAGTAGTTTGTTTTAGCAGATGGTTAGAAGTTGTCATTGTATTAACCAAATAAGGTATCATCGGATGTATAAGCTCATATGATAATTTGCGGTTTTCAGCTTTTAAGCACAGGTATCACTGCTGTAAGGCAGAGCGACTTACCTCTTGCTAGAGGACCTGTCGTCTCTCCATGCATAGCATATATTCTCTGATTAATCAATAAAGGAGCCTCAGGCTGTCTGATCAACTCAACTGGGTGGTGGTCATTTTCCACGACACTAGGAACACAGAGCAGGGGCGGTGGGAGCTTTCCTTACAGTGGGGGGGGGCACCGTTGTCTGAACTTGGTGCTCCCATGACACCCCTTCCCCAGGGACCCACACTCACACCACCCCTCCCCCCGAGGCCACATCCACAGAACGCCTCTTCCCCCCCTAAGACTCCACCCTTCCCCCCACTCCATCATTTGTCCTAACAGCCGGTAAAGAGTGGTGGGGCCATGGCCCTCTAACCCCCTGTTACAGCACCCCTGACACAGAGCTAAGCAGGCAGCAGTCTGTGTGTGTCACAGAGGCTGCTGTGCTGAGCTGAGCCAGTGAGGGAAGCAGGGGCTGATGTTGGGGCTGTGCCCCTCCCCCTGCCTCAGGACTGGTTGCTTGCAGCAGCTGTCTGAACATAGAGACAGTGTGCCCACACACTTCCTCTCCCCCGCCCCAACACTCTCTACCCCACCAGGCACATTGCAGTTGAAAAGCAGCTGCAAATCTAGTAAGATTCCCATGGAACAATGGGTTAGAGAAACCTGCATTGTGTGATGCTGTACCAGCCCACAGGCATTGCCAACCCTTCCCAAAGCACCTGCAGCCAGTTGCACAGCTACCCACAATGCACTGCTCTCTGTGGCCATCCAAGAGTCTAGCCTGGATGTGCTCTGGTAACACAAGGGGCATAGTGTGGCCATGCAACAACTGTTTAATTAAAACACTTTAAAGCCACATTACCCAATAGTGTAGATATAGCTTGACAGTGGAACAAGACCCAGCTCCCTTGAAACTAAAGGACCACAACTTCCTCTGTAGTTAACAGGATTTGAGCCTGTGCAGGGAAACCCCAATGGATTTCTAACCCATCACCTTAACCACCTGGCTGCAACTACTTGCTCAAGATGGGTCTCTCACTACACTCCAGTTCTGTTCTCACTGAGTGATCAATTCCAGTTGTTTCTTCACACCAGCTTCCACAACACACACACTGCTGTGCCATTGTGTAAGTGTGTCCCTGGCTGAACTGCAAGAATTCCTGCTCATTTCCCTTCTGGCTGGAGCATGAGGAGAGTGTGTTTGTGGTCAATGACATTCCTGTAGATTGTTGTCCATTTCCTGCCTTGATCATTCAGACAGTTCCTTTACCATCCTATCCCCAGCACATCAGTGACTGCAATAGCAGAGGGCAGGTTTTCTCTGGGGCACTGAGATTTGTCAGGGGGTTGGTGGCTCCTTTCTTTCCTCACCCTGGAATAAACTCAGCTTTTTATTCCATCCTTGATGTTTCAAGGAATAACAAGAGATGACAGAGGAAAGAGGTGGACAGGGCAGGCCTCAGGGGAGAGGCAGAGAGGTGCAAGTGGTGGGCAGGGCTGGTGTCATGGGTGGGGCAAAGAGGTGTGGGTGGTGGACAGGGCAGGTCAGGGAAGGGGATAGAGAGATATGAGTGCTGGGCAGGGCTGGTCTTTGGGGAGGGGGCAGAGAGGTTTGGGCAGGTTGAGTCTCAGGGGAAGGGCAGAGAGGTGTGGGTAGCAGGCAGACCTTGGGGGTGGGGGTGGAGAGACACAAGGAGGCTTTCGGGGAGGAGAGGAGTGAGCAAAAGGTGGACCAGCAGGCCTCAGCCAAAGAGAAAGAGCAGGGGTGGGAAGTGGCCAAATGGGAGTGAGAGCAGAGCACAGGTGGGGCCTCAGAGGGAGGAGAATGAGTCAAGGGGATGGAGTGGGCAGGGCTGCCCAGAGGATTCAGGGGGCCTGGGGCAAATCAATTTTGGGTGCCCCCTTCCATAAAAAAAAAGTTGCAATACTATAGAATAATATAGTCTCATGTGATCCCTGCAGGGCCTGGGGCAAATTGCCCCACTTGCCCCCCCTCTGGGTGACCGTACCCTCAGCCTCTCCTTGTAAGTCCCCTGCCCCCTAATCGTTTTTGTTGCCCTCCCCTAGATTCTCTCCAATTTGTTTCTATAAAGGGAGGGCAAAAACTGGACACAATGCTCCAGATGTGGCCTCACCAGTGCCGAATAGAGGGGAATAATCACTTCCCTCGATCTGCTGGCAATGCTCCTACTAATCCAGACCAGCACGACCAATTACCCATATTGAATGCAGACCCAGCAATATTTGATAAATTCGTTACTGTCCATTCAGGAAGGTCTTTCCTACCTATTCATAAAGAATGAAGATGCTCTGAGCAGAGGGGAGAGAGCTGTCCCGTCCATGTAGTTAATCCATCCCCCGAGAGGTGGTAGCTACGTCACTGGGGGAAGCTATGTGGGTGGGTGTGCAAACTGTGGTGTCTCCATGTATCTATAAGTTTAATCAAACCCCATTTTTAAAAGGTCTGGAAAGAGAACAGGAGATCTCTGAGGCAGGGCCTGTCCTTCAAAATCTTTAAGATCACTGACTTACCCCCACAGCAGTCATGGGGGTACAGCTCAATGGTAGAGTGTTTGACTACAGATCAAGTAGTCCTTGGCTCTAATCCCAATGCCCCCTTATAAACCTCTTCTTTCAACAAAAATAATTACATTTCCATTATGTTGAGGAGTTCCACTGAATAGGGATCCCTGAAATGAATGAAAACACTCAATGTTTTCCTGTACAAATGCATGAAAATCTAGCAAACATGTTCCTTTACTGAAATCAGTTCCAATCCTCTGAAGATTAAAGAATACTTATTGAGGTTGCAGGAAAAAAGCCATCCGATGTACAGAAAGAATAGTAAATATGGCAGGCGACCAGCTTGGCTTAGCAGTGAAATCCTTGCTGATCTTAAACGCAAAATAGAAGCTTACAAGAAGTGGACGATTGGACAAATGACCAGGGAGGGTATAAAAATATTGCTCAGGCACCCAGGAGTGAAATCAGGAAGGCCAAATCACACTTGGAGTTGCAGCTAGCAAGAGATGTTAAGAGTAAGAAGAAGGGTTTCTCAAGTATGTTGTAACATGAAGAAAGTCAAGGAAAGTGTGGGCCCCTTACTGAATGAGGGAGGTAACTTAGTGGACAGAGGATGTGGAAAAAGCTAATGTACTCAAAGCTTTTTTTGCCTCTATCTTCACAAACAAGGTCAGCTCCCAGACTGCTGCACTGGGCAGCACAGTGTGGGGAGAAGGTGACCAGCCCCTGTGGCGAAAGAAGTGGTTCGGGACTTTTTAGAAAAACTGGAGACGAGCACATGTCCAAGGGGCTGGATGTGCTGCATCCGAGGTGCTAAAGGAGTTGGCAGATGTGATTGCAGAGCCATTGGCCATTATCTTGAAAACTCATGGTGATTGGGGGAGGTCCCGGATGACTGGAAAAAGGCTACTGTAGTGCCCATCTATAAAAAGGGAAGAAGGAGGATCCAGGGAACTACAGACCAGTCAGCTCACCTCTGTACCTGGAAAAATCATGGAGCAGGTCCTCAAGAATCACTTCTGAAGCACTTAGAGGAGAGGAAAGTTATCAGGAACAGTCAGCATGGATTCATCAAGGGCAAGTCATGCTTGACTAACCTAATTGCCTTCTATGAGGAGGTAACTGGCTCTGTGGATGAGGGGAAAGCAGTGGATGTGTTATTCCTTGACTTTAGCAAAGCTTTTGATACGGTCTCCCACAGTATTCTTGCCAGCAAGTTAAAGAAGTATCGGCTGAATGAATGGACTGCACGGTAGATAGAAAGCTGGCTAGATCGTCAGGCTCAACGGGTAGTGATCAAAGGCTCCAAGTCTAGTTGGCAGCCGGTTTCAAGCGCAGTGCCCCAAGGGTCGGTCCTGGGGCTGGTTTTGTTCAATATCTTCATTGATGATCTGGAGGATGGTGTGGATTGCACCTTCAGCAAGTTTGCAGATGACACTAAACTGGGAGGAGTGATAGGTATGCTGGAGTGTAGGGATAGGATACAGAGGGACTTAGATAAATTGGAAGACTGGGCCAAAAGAAACCTGATGAGGTTCAACAAGGACAAGTGCAGAATCCTGCACTTAGGACGGAATAATCTCATTCACTGTTGCAGACTAGGGGCCGAATGGCTAGGAAGCAGTAGTGCAGAAAAGGACCTAGGGGTTACAGTAGACGAGAAGCTGGCTATGAGTCAAGAGTGTGCCCTTGTTGCCAAGAAGGCTAACGGCATTCTGGGCTGTATAAGTAGGGGCATTGCCCGCAGATCGAGGGATGTGATCATTCCTCTCTATTCGGCATTGGTAAAGCCTCATCTCGTGTACTGTGTCCAGTTTGGGGCCCAACACTACAAGAAGGATGTGGAAAAATTGAAAACAGTCCAGCAGAGTGCAACAAAAATGATCAGGGGTCTGAAGCACATGACTAATGAGGAAAGGCTAAGGGAACTGGGCTTGTTTAGTCTGCAGAAGAGAAGACTGAGGGGGATTTGATAGCTGCTTTTAAGTACCTGAAAGGGGTTCCAAAGAGGATGGATCTAGACTGTTCTCAGTGGTAGCAGATGAAAGAACAAGGAGTAATGGTCTCAAGTTGCAGTGGGGGAGGTTTAGGGCTGGATATTAGGAAAAAACTTTTTCACTAGGAGGGTGGAGAAGCACTGGAATGGGTTACCTAGGGAGGTGGTAGAATCTCCTTCCTTAGAGGTTTTTAAGGTCAGGCTTGACAAAGCCCTGGCTGGGATGATTAAGTTGGGGATTGGTCCTGCTTTGAACATTGGATTGGACTAGATGACTTCCTGAGGTCCCTTCCAACCCTAATATTCTATGATTATATGATTAGATGCTCTAATCATTTCTTCTGCCCATAAAGTCGACTAATTTCTGAAAAAAGGAGCGTAGCATTGGGAGCAGCATCTGATGTTTTACTCTCTAACCGGCTCGCTGCCTAGAACGAACACTCCTTGAGTGGGGTGATCCACAGGGAGTAGCTCAAACCTCCAAGGTGCCTGGCCTGGGGCAAGACATTAGCACAGCACGGGAGGGTGTGGCAGTGACATCACAAAGGCCTTTTGCAGGACCTCAGACTATTGGGTGGTGGGGAGGTGGTGACCTCACTGAGAGATGCTGACATCAGCCTGGCAGGACAGGGGCGAGGGGCCAGGGAAACCTCAGAGACCCCTATGGCTTTGCATCAGCAAGTCTCCTTCTCCAGGTCTCTCCTTGAGGACTGATAAAGTATTCGGGTTCACAGATGTGAGCACCAGGAGGAACCTCTTTCGAGTTTTCTCCTCCTTGTAGTGATTTTACTAGAAAACAGCAGTCCCTGTTTAGAAGGTAAAAGCCTCCTGGAGGTTTGAAACCTGTTCAGTCTGATCCATCTGGTGAGAGTTGAATTCTAGATATGGAAAACACGAGCGTAAGGAGGCAGAATTTATTGCGCACCTGGGATTTTGTCCCTTAGAATCAGTGGGGACATAAGGGTTTGTCCTTTTGTTTCAGCTTTTCCTCCATCCATCATTCCCTCCTTTCTCTTCTTCTCTTGCTTCTTTTCTCCTTTTTCCTATTCCATCTCAACACCAGCAGGTGTGCTTGTGTGTGTGTGTGTTGCGGGGGAGTGCTCTGCAGCTCCCACTGTGAGAGGTCCACCCAAAAATGTAGGACTGAAATACTGCTTGGGCAGTGATCCCCAGCAGTCACCTGGGCCATCTTTTGGGCTCTCTGGTAAGAATTCTCAGCCTCCCATCCTCAGTCTCTATCCTGATTGCTGAGCAGGGGGCTATTGACAGGGAGGAGACTCAGGTCCATGTTGTTCTCTTTTAAGACAAGGAAATAAGTCAGAACCAGTTCTATGTTTGACAAATTTTGCTGCTTCTCTGCCTTAATTGTCTCTGAGCAGTTGATGATTCTCTCTAACATTGCAGTTCTCCTCAAATATTTGCTGAATAATTACTGTGCACTGTTGTTTGGTCTGGAGTTCATCTGAGAGCACTTTATTCAGGTCATTCAGTGTCTGAAATTCAAGATCCGATGGTTAGTTGAAAATCAGGGCTCTTGGGTCCTATTCTCAACTCTGCCACTGCCTGGCTGTGTGACCTAAGACAAGTCAATTCTCCTTTCTCAGCCTTAGCTTCTCTCTCTTTCAAGTAGGGATAATAATGATCCACTCTTACCTACCTCATGGTGGGTGGAGGATGGGGATCCATTGGAGAGTGTCACTAGGAGTAGTGCATAATATGTGGTGTCCCATCACGTTTACTCAGAGCAGATTATGACATAATAGATTAGCTGAAACAGTCTTTTTTATTTGTATTTTTTTATTTTGGAATTGGTTAAGAGCAGCAACGACTTAGCTCAGACTGAAGCATCTTATCTAATTTTCAAGATCTAAGTGTCTCCTCCTTCGTGTGATGACACAATTTAACACACTGTGACAAACAGTAGATGCTTTTGTTTTGCAACAAAATCTTTTGCAAAGAACTTCCATCTCACTTGTTACGATTCTGAGAAACAAACTGGTTTAGTCTGAATGGGGTTTTCGGACAGAAACGGTTGGAATGAAATTTTCCCACCATCTCAATTCCTGAGCTCTATCCCTGCCTCTGGGGGATTTGTTGTCTGTTAGAAAAGGAGTCTGACTGGCAGCTTCTCTTTCTGGCTCTGCCACCGCTTTACTGTATAGGCCCTTGGGTAGGTCACCTCCCTTCTCTATACCCTCAGGCTCCTCTCCTTTGTCCAATGGGAACAGGGACAGTTCTCGAATTCTGGGCAGTTGTGAGCCTGAGTGAGAGAAGGGGTCCTTGAAGCCCTCTCTGAAGGAGAAAGGGGAGTTCACAGTGTTATAGCACTAAGGAATTCTAAAGTTTGCTAAAGTGTCTAGTCCGTGGAAACAAGAAATGGTCGGGGCCAAACTTTTTAAACCACTTCCTTTTTAAAGCCCTTTCAAGGATGTGAGTCCCTATCTTTTAGGTACCTGGGGTTCTTTGCCAGCAGGACAGAAGAGGTTCCTGCCTCTGTTTTTGTGGCCTTAACAAACCAGGTGTTGTGTCCCAGTTCTCATTCTCAGTTCCCTGAAAAAAAACATCTTCCCATCCATGAAGAAGACAGGACCCTTTCTCTAAAAGGGGAACAAAGAGACCCCTGGGACTTACTGACTAGCTAGCCTGACTGCCATAGCTGGAGAGATACTGGAGTCCATTCTTAAACACTCAGTTTGTCAGCAGCACCTACAGGATAATTTGGTTCTTAGGATGAGTGAGCATGGATTGTCAAGAACAAATCATTCCAAACCGATCCTCTTTCCTTCTTCGGCAGGGTTCCGGCCCTGGTGGAGGTCGGTAAACAGTAGATGGGATCTAGCTTGGTGTTACTAAGGCTTTTGACACTGTCCCGTAGGACATTCTCACAAGCAAACGAGGGAAATGCAGTCCAGCTGCAATCAGTGTAATGTGGGTGCAGAGCTGGGTTGAAAGCCCAGAGTCCAGGAGCCCTTCTCCATATTTGGCTGTCCAAATGGAGAGGGTGTACCTAGTGGGTTCTGGCAGGCATCAGTCTGCAGTCCGGTACTATTCAATATTTTCATGCATGATTTGGAAAATGCAGTGGAGACCATGCTTCTAAAATTTGCAACTGACACTAATCACTTTGGAGCACAGGATTGAAATTCAAAACATCCTTAACAAATTGGAGACTTGGTCTTCTTGAGCCAAACTCCATGGCTGGACTCCTCTCGCTACACTGGCTGAAGTGAAACCCCAGAGCCAAACACTCCTCCTGGGCAGTTCTCTCCAACCTTGAATGTTCAGATGCTGCTTAGCACTGTCAGAGCAACTTTTGCTGGGAGATTCTCCCAGCACTTTCCAATAGCGGGAAAGTATGAAATCCCCATTTGACTGCTGGGGACAGAGCCCTAGAAGGGGGAGCAACTTGCCCAAAGTCCCCCAGGAAAAGGAAAACAACCAGCAGTGGGAATCAATAGGAAAACCCAGCAAAGGAAACTCAGGACTCCTGGGGTGTGCTAGGGTGACCAGATGTCCTTATTTTATAGGGAGAGTCCGAATTTTGGGGTCTTTTTCTTATCTAGTATCCTATTACCTCCCAACCCCTGTCCCGATTTTTCACACTTGCTGTCTGGTCACCCTGGCCTGGTGTGCACATGTGTGGGTCCCAGCTGCTCCCTGCCCCTCTCATTGAAGCAGATGTGCATGATTACTGCCCTGGGAAGTGCAGGGCACCAAGTGGATGTGGGGTTGGCTGGAGGTAGGGTCTGGCTGCAGGCAGGGTAAGGGTTCAGGCTGGCTGGCTTCAGGCAGGGGGTTGCATCGGGTTGGCTGGAGACAGGGCAGGGGGATGCAGGGCTGGCTGCAGACAGGAGGTGCAGGGCTGGTGAAGGCTTGGGTATGTGTGTGGGGCTGGTTGGCTTCGGGCAAGGCCACAGGCAGATGCGGCAGGAGATGGCTGGAGACGGGGCTGGGGGTTTGTGAGGGGCTTGCTGCAGGGCTGGCTGCAAGTAGGGCAGGGAGGATGGGGCTGGTGTGGGCAGGGCAGAAGGTGCAGGGCTGTCTGGAGACAGAGGCTGGGCTGCGGGCTGGGCAGGGCAGGGGGTGCAGGGCTAGCTGCAGGCAGGGCATGGGGTAGGGCCGGTGCAAGGATGTTTCATTCCCTAGGCGAAACTTCCACCTTGCTCCCCTCCCCCCCTGCGCCCTCACCCTGAGGTGCCCCACCCATAGTAGCTCCCCCCCTCTACCCTGAGGCTCCCCTCTTGTGGCAACTCCCCCTGCTCTGCCCTGCGGCACCGCCCCTCGCCCCTGCTCACCCCTGCTCCAAGCACGAGCACCCTGAGCACACCGTGGCCACTTCACTTCTCCTGCCTCCCAGGCTTGTGGCGCCTAAACCTGCCAGGCAGTAAAGCACCCCTCCTCTGAGCCACAGCAGCCCTGACAGTTGACAATAGAGGCACCTTAGCTCCTGAGTTCCTTCAATGTGTCCCCTCCAGGGTCCAGCTCCGATCACTAGATACTTGGGGTATGTCTATACCACCTGCAGAATCGTTGGGCAGCGATCGATCCAGCGGGGGTCGATATATCGTGTCTAGTGTAGATGCAACACACCGAGTGCTCTACCCTCGACTGCTGTACTCCAGCTCGGTGAGAGACGCAGGTAGAGTCTACAGGGAGCTGCAGCACTCGACTCACCACAATTGTGACATTATAAGTTTAATACAATATCTCATTGAAAGGAGGACAGGGCCAGAAAGAGTTAATTAACTCACCTCACCGACTGATCTGACACATGAGTGAACCTTAAGAACTGATTAGCAAGATATGTAAATGAACAGAGCTTTGAAATGCAAGTCTGCATTGTTAGAGGTAGAAGGGAAGATGTTTGCTCAGATCTTGTGATGTTAGAAACAAGTCTTGTCTATTGCTATAGTTTTAATTCAAAGAGCAAAAAAGGAATATTAACATTAATGATGATACTTGAGTGAAATAGTATTATTGTCTATGTGTCTCTTTGAAAGTTGTGGTAACCTGTATCTGAACTGTTTAATGAATAAATTACCCTGGACTGATTGCCAGGATGCTTTGGAAGGAGAGTTAAGCCTATTGTCTTCTCAGGTCGAAAGGCTGCTGGAAATGTATAAGAACCCTGGGACACGATCCTTCTTCATCTCAGATCTGCTTTGGGTTTCAACAGGGGGAAACCTTAAGCCAGAGGATTGAGATCCCCAGTCATTGACTGGAGCCACCCTGAATATGGAAATTGGACTATAACCTATGGACTATTTCTAAAAGAATTTTTGGCAAACTACAAGCTCACCTCTACTATGTATCTGAACTTCAAGAATTGAATTCAGGTCGATATGTCTATTAATCTTTTAACCAACACTCTCTCTCTTTTCTTTCTCATACATTTTAGTTTAGTAATAAGAATTGGCTATAGCATGTATTTTAGATAAGATCTAAGTTATAATTGAACCTGGGTATGTAGCTGATCCTTTGGGATCGGAAGAATCTTTTCTTTAACATGATGAAGTAAGATTTTCAGGAATCATCATCATATCTGACAGTGTGTCTGGATGGAGGCCTGAGGCTGGGTACTTTAAGGGAACTGCGTGGTTTAAACTTCTAAGTAACCAGTGAGGTACTACAGAAGCTGTTTTGTGTTGGCTTGGTAAATCTAAGTATCGGAATAACCAGCAGCATTTGGAATTTGTCTGTCCCTGTTTTTGTTTGCGGTTCACCCTGATTGAGTGACCTCAGCTGGCTCCCATGGGCAGCACCATCACACCTACGTCCAGGCTGTAGAGGTCTGGGGGATCTTAGGGGCCTTGGGGTGCACAGTATACCTACATCCAGGCTGTAGGGGTCCCTGGGAGGCTTAGAGAGTTTTGGGGGAGGACACAGATACCAATCTCCAGGCTCTAGGGGTCCCGGGGGAGTAAGGGGGTTCGTGGGGGGCACATATTCGTACATCCAGGCTGTAGTGGTACCAGGTGGAGCTTAGAGGGTTAGTGGGGGGCATAGATACCTATGTCCAGGCTGGAGGCATCCTGGGAGTCTTACGGGATTTTGAGGGCCCAAGATACCTATGTCCAGGCTGTACAGGTACCAGGGGGTCTTAGGGGTTTGGGTGGGCACAGATAAGTATTTCCAGGCTGTATCAGTCCCGGGGGGGGGGGTTAGAGGTTTCATGAGGGGCACAGATATCTACGTTCAGATTGTAGATGTCCCGGGGGGTTTAGGGGGGGTGTGGGGATACAAATACCTACATCCAGGCTGTAGGGGTTCCTGGGGGGTTAGGGGGTTTCTGAGGGGCACATATACCTACGTGCACACTGGAGTGTCCAGGGAGCTTATGGAGTCCCTATAGGGCACAGATACAAATGTCCTGGCTATATAGGTACCTGGGGGGCTTAGTGGGGTTTTGTGGGGGGCACCGATACCTAAGTTCCAGGCTGGAGGGGTCTCTGGCGGGTCTTAGGTATTTTGGTGGGGGCACAGATACCTACATCCAGGCTGCAGGGGTCCTGGAGGGGCTTAGGGTCTGTCACAGAGTGTGGGGGAGTTAGAGTCCTGCATCCCTCTTCCGGGACTCACAGTGACTCTCAGCCCGGCCAGTAAAACAGAAGGTTTATTGGACAACAGGAGTGAAGGATACAGCAGAACTTGAAGACACAAGCAGGATCCCGCAATCCAGTCCTCCTTGATCTCCTTCTTTGAGAAGGTGACGGATTACTTAGATAAAGGAAATGCGGTAGATATAATTTACCTAGATTTCAGTAAGGCGTTCGACACGGTTCCGCAAGGGGAGCTGTTAGTTAAATTGGAAAAGATGGGAATGAATATGAAAGTTGTAAGGTGGATTAGGAACTGGTTAAAGGGGAGACTCCAGAGAGTCGTATTGAAAGGTGAACTGTCAGGCTGGAAGGAGGTCACTAGTGGAGTCCCTCAAGGATCGGTTTTCGGACCTATCTTATTTAACCTTTTTATTACAGACCTTGGCACAAAGAGCGGGAATGTGCTAATAAAGTTTGCGGATGACACGAAGCTGGGGGGTATTGCTAACACGGAGAAGGACAGGGATATTATTCAGGAAGATCTGAACCACCTTGTAAACTGGAGTAATAGAAATAGGATGAAATACAATAGTGAAAAGTGCAAGGTCATGCATTTAGGAATTAATAATAAGAATTTTGGATATACATTGGGGGAGCATCAGTTGGAAGCGACGGAGGAGGAGAAGGACCTTGGGGTACTGGTTGATAGCAGGATGACTATAAGTCGCCAATGTGATACGGCTGTTAAAAAAGCAAATGCGATTTTGGGATGCATCAGGTGGGGTATTTCCTGCAAGGATAAGGATGTGTTAGTACCGTTATATAAGGCGTTGGTGAGACCCCATCTGGAATACTGTGTGCAGTTCTGGTGTCCCATGTTCAAGAAGGATGAATTCAAACTGGAACAGGTTCAGAGACAGGCTACAAGGATGATCCGAGGAATGGAAAAACTGCCTTATGAAAGGAGACTCAAAGAGCTTGGCTTGTTTAGCCTGGCCAAAAGAAGGCTGAGGGGGGATATGCTCGCTCTATATAAATATATCAAGGGGGTTAACGTTAGGGAGGGAGAGGAATTATTTAAGTTTAGTACTAATGTAGGCACGAGGACGAATGAGTATAAACTAGATATTAGGAAGTTTAGACTTGAAATTAGACGAAGGTTTCTGACCATTAGGGGAGTGAAGTTCTGGAACAGCCTTCCGAGGGAAGTAGTGGGGCAAAAGACTTTCCTGGCTTTAAGACAAAGCTTGATAAGTATATGGAGGGGATGTTATGATAGGATCATTTATTTGGGCAATTGATCTTGAATTACCACCAGACAGGTTTGCTCAATGGTCTGCGGGAGAAGTTGGATGGGATGGGTACTCAGTTGCTGCAGAGAATTCCTTCTTGGGTGCTGGCTGGTGACTCTTGCCCACATGCTCAGGGTTTAGCTGATCGCCATATTTGGGGTCGGGAAGGAATTTTCCTCCAGGGCAGATTGGCAGGTGCCCTGGAGGTTTTTCGCCTTCCCCTACAGCGTGGGGCACGGGTTGCTTGCTGGTGGTTTCTCTGCAGCTTGAGGTCTTCAAAGCATTTTTGAGGATTTCAATAACTCGGTCCTGGGATAGGGGTTGTTATAAAATTGAATGGGTGGGGTTCTGTGGCCTGCCTTGTGCAGGAGGTCAGACTAGATGATCAGATTGGTCCTTCTGACCTATGAGTCTATGAGTCTATGAGTCTATTCTGGGGCTTCAGGAAACTTAGTTCCCAGTTGGGATTCCCTGAATTCCAACCACCCAGACCAAAACCGAAACTGAACTAACCCAACTCCCTCCAGCCAGCCCTTCCTGTGTCCAGCTGCCCGGGCAAAGGTGCTGACCCTCTCCCTCCTGCCCAGCTCAGGTTAGAGGCTGAGCACATGT
Source organism: Gopherus flavomarginatus (assembly GCF_025201925.1). Lineage (NCBI taxonomy): Eukaryota > Metazoa > Chordata > Testudines > Testudinidae > Gopherus > Gopherus flavomarginatus. The sequence goes on from NC_066639.1 coordinate 4,394,840, forward strand.
CCAGTCCTAAGGTTACCTGCTGCTCTCCCATCCCCCACACAGATAGTCCCCTCTCCATCACAGTAATGCACAGAGCATTTCCCGCATGGAGCACCAGTGACACCATGTGGCCACGCAGGGTATTGCACAGAGCATTTCCCGCATGGAGCAACAGTGACACCATGTGGCCACGCAGGGTAATGCACAGAGCATTTCCCTCATGGTGCAACAGTGACACCGTGTGGTAATTCAGGGTAATGCACAGAGTATTACACCTACGTAGAGGCTGTAGAGAGCCCTGGGGGGCTTAGGGGTCATGGAGGGCACAGATAGCTACGTCTAGGCTGGAGAGGTTTGGGGGGGCTTAGGAGGGTTGTTGGGGGCACAGATACCAATGTCCATGATGGAGGGCTCCCGTCGTGGCTTAGGAGATTCGTGGGGTCAGAGATCCTACGTCTAGGCTGGAGGCATCTGGGGGGATTAAGTGTGTTGGGGGGGAACAGATACCTAAGTCCCGATTGTAGGGGTCCCTGGATAGCTTAGGCGGTTTGTGGGGATCACAGATACAAACATCCATGCTGTAGGGGTCCCGGGGGTCATTTGTGGTGGCTCTGGGGGTCACAGATACCTACCTACAGGCTGAAGGGGTACTGTGGGTCTTCGGGGGTTTGTGGGGCATACAATACCTGCATCTGGGCTTGTGGGTTCCCTGGGGGGCTTAGAGGTTTTGTGTGGGAGCACAGATATCTTTATCCAGGATAGATGGGTCCCTGGTGGGATTAGGGGGTTGTGGTGGTGGTGAGGGGCACAGATACCTATGTAAGTAGAAGCAGGACGAACTCTACCCTGACATCTGGTGGTGAATTATGGCGAGTGTGGAAAAGAATTTCAGGGGCTGATCGTGTTTGCACAGGCACACCCACCCAACCTGACACGGCCACGGCAGCCTGGGATGGTTGCTTTGGCAGCTGTGGTATCCCCAGTTTATTGGTTGTTGGGGCATGAGATATGGAGTGTTTGTCACCCTGATTGTGTGGATGAGGAACTGTGAAACTGCTCTGAGACAGTGATTCTCACCATCAATTGAGTGGCACTCGCTAGACAAGGGAGTGGGCTCCTTGGAGGAGCTAGAGTCACCAATTGCACCTTTTTATTTTAACAGTTGAATAGCAGTGTTGATTTTTGATTCTCTTAAGAGTTGAATTTCTAGGTTCTTGAGCTGAAATCACTGAAAAGATGTGTTAGCTTGTGAGGGAGTCTGAAACTGTATTGCAGAACACAGTAGTTGACAAACAGGAGCAGTTTGTGGGAGTGGCCCACGGAGTGAGGTGAGTCTAGCATTTCTTGGGGACAGCTGGAGCAGAACCAGGTTGGCTGGCAGAGCAGCTGTGGACCGAGCTGAGCAGTTTGTGGGGAAGGCAAAAGCAGAATCCAATGGAGAGGCAGAGCAGTTGGCAGTGGACCACGTAAGGTGCCCTTTCTACCCTGGCTGGCAGGGGGAAAAACCCTGCAGATAGACTCTTGAACTCTGGGGCTACAGGACTGTGGGTGATTTTGGGGTTACTGGACTCTTGAACATTGGAGATATGGACTTTGGAGCCTTGGGGTGATTTTGGGATTGCTGGACTCATGAGCCCGGGGAAAGGACATGGCCTAGTTTAGGTGTTTTTCCCAATTTAATGCTAGGTTGTTTATCTCATGTTATTAAACATTTACTGTTACACCCAGACTCTGTGCTTGCGAGAGGGAATTACTGCCTCTTTGAGGCACATAGGGGTGCATATGTAAAATGTTCCCATGTCACTGGGTGGGGCCCTCGAGCTCGTTTGCATTACATTGTAGGGAAGGGACCCCTATGTACTGAACCCAGTCCTTGCTGCTATCAGTTCAGCCTGGCAGAAGGGTTTCCACCTACGTCCAGACTCCAGGGGTCCCTGGGGGTTCTTAGGGAGTTCGTGGGGGCACAGATATCTAGGTCCAGGCTGTAGGAGTCCCTGGGGGGCTCCGAGGTTTGGTGGGGCCATAGATTACCTAAGTTTCAGGCTTCAGGGGTCCCGGAGGGCTTAGGGCATGATCACGGAGGTGTTGGTGGAATCTGGCCCTGCACCCTCTTCCTGGGACCACAGGGAACTCAGCCGTACCAGTAAAACGAAGGTTTTTTTGGCCACTACAGGAATGAAGGATCAGCAGAGCTTTTTGGGCACACCACGACCCCTTAAATAGTCCTTCTGTGGGTTTCAGAAGCTTAGATTCCCAGTTTGGGAATGCCCTGATATTTTCAACAACCTAGCTCCAAACCCAAAAATTGAATTACTCCTCCACCAGCCCCTTCCTTGGTCCTGCACTTCCCGGCAAGGTGCTGACCCTTCCCACCTTGCCTAGCTTGAGTTACGGCTTAGGTCCGTGTCTCCTAACCTAAAGTTACCCCTGCCTCTCCCATCCCACACCAGACACAGTACTCCACTCCATACAGTATGGCCAAAGCATTTCCCCGCATGGAGCAAGAGTGACACACTGTGGCCACCTAGGGAAA